>NW_010163294.1:5788-8346 GCF_000695765.1 Mesitornis unicolor | reverse complement strand
AGCACGGGGGCAATGGTGTTGGGAGCAAGGGAGGGATGGTGTTGGAAGCAAGGGAGCGATGGTGTTGGGAGCAAAGGAGCGACTGTGTTGGGAGCAAGGGAGTGATGGTGTTGGAAGCAAAGGAGCGATGGTGTTGGGAGCAAAGGAGTGATGGTGTTGGATCTGAGCATCATAGGAGTTGTGCAAACTGAATTTCGGTCACGCCGCTCCTCGCTGTGTCAGCAGAACGGACGTCTGTGTCACTAACGTCAGTAAAAGAAGCTGATTTGACAGGAGGCGGCTCAGTGGATTAATTGTTTTTCACACAGTGTCTTTGCTGGTTGGAAACCCGCTGTAAGCACTGAACGTTGAATTACCAGCGTGGAAGGTAGAAAAAAGAGGTTTTGTTTCTGGGCGTTCGTGTTCTAAACAGAGATGACAAAATATATTGTGAGAGCCAGCGTGTATTAACTTAGTTATTCTTAATTACAGTAAAAAGTTAATGATAATTATTACAGAGGAAATGTGTCAGCCGCAAGGGAAACAGCCGTTGTATTGAAATGAGAATTGTGCAAATTATTGGATATCGTGAGGATGGCGTGGAAACGGGAGTCCCAGAAGAAATCGCGGTGATGGAGGCTGCTGTGTGGGATCCCAGGAGGAGATTCCACCCGGCCGCATCCTGCAGTGCTGGTCTGTGGAGTGGAGCCATCCAGGACTGTGAGGGAAAGTGTTTGATGAGTGGATTTGGGGAATGGCCTTTGCATGGTGGTGCCCCTTCAATGAGCCGAGCTGGATCTGGGTGAGCTGTGACCGATCTCCGTCAGCTGCGCCCATGTGAGAGGTGAGGATTTGATCAGGGCTGTGTGTGCAGCCATGCGTGGTCACACTGCTCCTCGTAGAGGGACCATCACGGGTCAGAGACGTTGCAGCTCCTGCCTGGTTCATGCAATCATTGGGTTGGGAAAGACCTTTAGGATCATCGAGTCCAACCATGCCCTGTCCACCACCAAACCACGTCCCCAAGTGCCACATCCACATGGTTTGGGAACCCCTGCAGGGATGGGGACTCCCCCAGTGCCCTGGGCAGCCCCTGCCAGGCCCTGAGAACCCTTTCCAGTTGAACCCAGACCCCTTCCCAGTTGAACCCCCCAGCCCCCCCAGCCACTTCCCAGCATTCGGCTGCTCCAGACCCCTCCCCAGCTCCCTTGCCCTTCTCTGCCCACGCTCCAGCCCCTCCATGTCCTCCTTAGCATCCGAGATTCATGAGGTTCACGAGGAAGCAGCTCAGCTGGACAACTGAAGACATAAACCCAAGAAACATCGCTCAGATTTTTTCTCATTCTCAGAGTGCAAAGTCATTTATCAAAGAGACGGGGGCTGTCAGTTATGGCGGTAAAGGATGTGTTGATCAATAGTGACTGTGCTGCTTATGTGGAGCCCAGAGCAGCTGCAGTCGTAGTGCACGCTGAGCTGGACATGTCTACATAGAACCATAGGATCACGGAATATGCTGGGTTGAAGGGACCTTTACAGCTCCTCCAGCCCAAGCCTGCACTGACAGGGACATTGGCACCACATCAGGGTGCTCAGAGCCCATCAATACCTTGAGTATCTCCAGGGATGGGGCCTGCACCACCTCTGGGCAACCTGTGCCACTGATCCACCACCTCATGGGGAAGAGCCTTTTCCTCAGATCCAACCTAAATCTGCCCTTTTCCAGTTTAAAACCATCCCCCCTTGTCCTATCCCTCCATGCCCCAGTGAACGGCTCTTCCCCAGATTTCTTACAGGCACCCTTCAGTATTGGAAGGTAATGCTGAGGGTGTTTCTGGTTGCAGATGCCATAGAAAGGATTGGTGTACATGTGTGCAGCCAGGAGAAAGGCTTGCAGATGATGATGATGATGATGCTGGTGGTGGTGGTGGGGATGCTGCCCAGGGACACGCTCTCATGGTCAGAACTGAGGCCTAGGGTGGACGAGGCTTGGAGCAGCCTGGACTGGTGGTGTTCCTGCCCATGGGGGTTGGACTGGGGGGGCTGTGAGGTCCCTTCCCACCCAAACCACGCTGTGAGTCTCTGATTTCATATTCTGACACATGCAGAGCTGCTTCCAGGTGGGCACAGACACTCATGGCATCAGAAGGAGCTGTAAAGGTCCCCTCTGAGTCATCTCGGGGACCGGGCGATGACAGGAGGCTGCTGGCACTGGGACTCATCCCCGAGCAGCAAGGGAGCAGCTGCAGCGTGCGATGCTGCGCCGATGACATCTGTCCTCTCAGAGAAATTAAATAATTGCTATGGAGCTCTTGCAGAATTAGGACTAAATTGGCCAGATCTCGAGCTGCAGCCGTACACCTGGTGAATAAAACAGTTTGTAGAGCAGCGAGGATGAAGTGGTGCCTCGCTGAGCCCCCTCCACTGATGAAGATCATTGAAAATCAGTTCCAGCAGTTGACCCTCAAGCGAGCGGCCGTGCCAGCTGATGAGGTTTTGGTGTGCAGTTGTGGTCCGCAGAGCAAGGCCCTCCAGGATCCCGTGCTGAGTATGCTACATATATGTATATATATAAATAATAT
>NW_010163294.1:0-5701 GCF_000695765.1 Mesitornis unicolor | reverse complement strand
GTGGAGCTGCTCAGCAGATTGGGTGCCAATGCACGGGTTCATTTTCTCACTGTGTTCACTGCTCCATTTCGGGGAAGGGAGCCTCTTTTCGTGCCGTTTTGAATATCCTGCGTATCTGAGGTCTTTCCAAAGGCAGTGAGACTGCTGTTCATGGTGGTTTTGGGACCCACCTTTGAGCTTCACGAGGGTGATGTCTGAACATGTCAGGTACCAAAAGCTATCATTTACCTAATGCAAACCAGCTCGACTAGAAGAAACAGTGCCCGTATCTTGGGCCACATAGCCAGTATTAATAGCCAGAAAAAGCAGTATTAATAACACTCTTAATATAAAGTACACAAAATTATACTCAGCTGATACAGTGGGAGTGTACTCATGGGAGTGGAATGGCAGGCGAGACCCTCTTGGGATGGCAGCCATCGAAGAAGGAGAGAGTTTTATCAGCTCATTAGACAAGCGTGTGTGGAGAAGACCTGACACTGGGTGACCCTGGGTGCGTTGCTGCCCTCCAGCACCGAGTGTTTCATCGGAGCTGGTGTGATCACCTCCATGGATGGAGTGAGTCGGAGTGGCCACCCCATGGCAGGTCCCGGCGCCACCCATGTGGGGGGGCCCAGGCACCGCGTGGGTCCTGGTGTGGAGATTTCATAAAGGAAAGGGTGGTTTGTTAACATGCCGATGGAAATGTCTGGAGGGAGGGCTCTGGAGAGTCAGGAGATGAAGGCTCAAAGGCATGGCCGTGCTGATACCCCAAAATCAGTCGGCACTGAGGATGGTGTTGCTGACCTGGTGCTGTGTTAGACAAAGTCTGTGCTGACAGTGCCATGGCACGGGTGACTCATTGGCACACCACCTACACTCGGGTGACAGGAGGATGGTGACAAGGTCACCGCACACTGCCTGTAGCCTTCCTCGTCCTTTCCATCCCGCAGGAAGACAGACAGCAACCATTGTGTACCCCAGATGAGGAGAGCAAAGGCCATTGTCAGCAGCTTTGCAAGGACTGGAAAGGACAAAGAAAGAAAGATTCAGGACAGGGTTCATGTCCTACAGGTCTAAAAGATGTGGTCTAAAAGATCTGTCGAAAGCATAGTTCAGTTTTGCCAGACAAAGAAACGAGGAGACACAATGAGAACCTGGCAGTGCCCAAGGCCAGGTTGGCCGGGGCTTGGAGCAGCCTGGGCTGGTGGAGTTGTCCCTGCACACGGGGGTTGGACTGGGAGGGTTTGGGGTCCCATCAACCCAAACCACACTATGGTGCTGCGAACTGAACAGCCACAGTCCCTCAGACTGACAAAAATTACCTCCATTGAGCATTTGGCAGCTCACGCTATGGGTGAAGTTTTTTCCTGGTGTTGCAGGTTGGGGTCTGCACAAAGCTGTGGGTGTGAATCACTTCAAATGTCCCGGGTGTCAGCGCGCGGCTGCTCTGGTCACCAGTGGCCATGATGGGCCTAGGCCTAAGCGCTGGTGGTGGGGCTGATCCCAAAACTGCGCATTCTGTGCTTGTTGCCAAAGCAACCGGAGAGTGCAGTGAGCGGCTCCGGCTGTGCGAGAAGTTGGCTGTGCGAGGAGTCGGCTGTGCGAGGGGCTTGGCTGTGCGAGGAATTGGCTGTGCAAGTTTTTCTGCCGGGCTGCTGCTGTGCCCGCGGTTCCCACCAGCGAGCGTCCAGAGGTGATTCAGGTGTGATGGGTTTGACTCCTGAGAGCCACAGTTCTTTTCAGACACTGAAGGGGGTTTTCTAGGAGAAAAGGCTCTGTGCAGCATGGTGTGTACGGACTGCAGTCTCTTCAGCACGGGGGTGAGCTGAGAAGGGCTTCTGCCGAGCTTCCTGCGAGCGGTCGTGATGGCTGTCGGGGTTTAGGCGGTTGTTGTCACCCGATGACTCTTCCCCACACAGGGAGGGGTGTTAGGGAAAGGAAAGGAGACCCCTGGGTTGAAATAGAGATAGATCTAATAAAATATTAACTGCTATTACTAGCAGTACCAGTATGGAGCACACATAGCTCTCCTCAGCCAGTGCTGTTGCAGTAGGCCTCAGGGGCAGGGCGGCAGACAAGTCCCTCTGGAGGCCTCAGCCATGGAGGAGGGAAGAGGGAAGGGCCGTCCCCAGCCAAGTCCCCAATTTGCAGTGAAGGTGAGGTTTGTGGTGTAGATCACACGAGTTGCTCAGCCTGGGGTCAGCTCCCCTGGGTTTCCCAGCCTCTGCCCTGGTTATCTCCAGGCGCTGAGGGCCTTGGTCACCACACAGCAGCGGTAGCCGAGAGCTGTGACAAGGTCTGGTGGCCTTGTTCCCATGAAGCAGAGCGCTGTGAGCCTGACAGAATCACAGCTTTCCTGAATTTAAAAAAAAATGACTAAAACTCTGTCCCAGTAAAGAAAATGCAGTTTATTTCAAACACTGTCCTCTCGGTTCATTTGATGTGGCCTGGTCCTTGTGCTGCAGGAGACAATGGGCCGGCCACCACCGTTAACGCCTCCATGGCTCTCGGGATCTGCCAGATCCATTTCCCCTGCGTTGTGTTTCTTCCTCATTCAGCTGCACCAAGCAGCACCATTCCTTGTACAGAAAACCATACTTTGAGCAGTCCGTGTCACCTTTCTCCTTGTCCAGTTTTGCTCTATTTCTTTTCCAGAATGGGAGGACCATTACTGCAGGCGTTTAAGATGTGGTGGTGCCTTGGCTGTGCCCATGGTGCAGTGTCCCCCTGTCTCCCTCGTCTTTGCTCATCGCTCCTGGCCATTGCAGGACATGAGGCTGACGCTCTCCGTGCGCTGTCCATCATACCCCAAATTCTTAGTCCTGGTGGTAACGCTCAGCTCAGAGCCTGTGATTTTGTGCATGAGAATTGGTTTTTCCCATGTGCTTCAGTTTTTCTCACCTTACAGTTCACCTCACATTTTAAGATCTTTCTACAGTTCCTCACAGTTTTCCTGCTCTTTTATTATCCTGGGTAATTCAGCTTTATCAGCAAACCTCGTTACCTCTTTCATTCCTCATAAATAATCTCGGGCTGTGTTGAGCAGCGAAGTCCTGATACCGATCCCTGTGAGACTCTGCTGCTGACCTTTCCTCTGATGTGAAATCCAATCATTTACTTTTGTTTTAAACCTTTTAACAAATCTCACAAGTAAAAAACCTTCCTTTTTATCCCATGACTCTTTAGCTTCCTCAGGAGATTTTAATGAGAGACCTTGTCAAATGCCTTTGGAAATCAGCGTAGACTTTAGTTAAGTTTTTGTTGTCCAGTAACTCAGATCTCTGCTTTTTTCCCCTTCAGTCCTTTCTTCTGGATCCATGGCAGCTCAACCCTCGCTCTGCTCTGATGTTGGCACCTCTGGCCCAAAACCTGGGGATATTTAATTCTAGCGAGCACTTGCTAGAGGTGCTAACAAAGATGCTGTGGAGTCTGGGTGTGCCCTCCCTGCATGGTCCCTCACTGTCACCCTGGCAGACCCTGCACCCACTGCCTGTCCCCCTGCCATGCCCCTGTACCACCGTGCTGTGAGACACCGCTTCACCAGCTGCAGTCCTCCGAGTATTTGACCATTCTGAACCAAAACCACATTTAAAACAGAAGATGATGGGTTTGTTCCCAGGGAACCCTCGAGGCAGCGTGGGGTTTGCTAGAGCCTTGCCCAGGGTGATGGACCTGCAGCGCCTTCCTTCTCTGCTGACATCTCTGTGAAAACAGGCGTCACATATAGAATCATGGAATGGTTTGGGTTAAAGGGACCCCAAACCCCCCAGTCCAACCCCCATGGGCAGGGACACCTCCTCCAGCCCAGGCTGCTCCAAGCCCCGGCCAACCTGGCCTTGGGCACTGCCAGGGAGGGGGCACCCACAGCTTCTCTGGGCAACCTGGGCCAGGGCCTCCCCACCTCACAGCCAGGAATTGCTGCCCCACATCCAGTGGAAATCTCCCCAATTCCAGTCTAAAGCCATCCCCCCTCATTCTACTGCTACCTGCCCCAGGTAGCTCACTGGAGCCTGCACACTGCGAGTGGCCCAGCTGTGTCACCCACAAGGTCCTCTGCAAACTCAGCGTCTGGTCCTGGTGGCTTCTGCCTCTCCTCTTCCATAACCCCTTGTGGAGACGTTTCCATTTCGGATCTGTCTGCCTCCTTGCTCTTCTGAAGGGGAAACCACGCCACAACACAGAGACAGAAGCTGTATCTGGTTTCTGCTACGGCCTGACCTCCTCTGGGTGCTGCTTTGACACCACCACCATCTGCACACCAGGATCATCCGACCCCAGCGATGCTCTGGGAGGCCTCCTTGGATGCTGATCTGGCATTAATTTGGACGTCTCTTGCAGATTGTCCCATAGATCCCTGTTTGTCCTGTCATACACCTGTGAGAGGACACGATACCTTCCCATGTTCCCCATCTGGATGTGGTCTCGGCTTTACAAGGACATTTTCTTGGGTTCAGTCACCTCCTTCCCTGCCATTCAGCCATGCCAGCTCCTTCCTGCTCATTCCCAATCCGTGGCGCGTGTTGTGCTGTCCCCAGCACAGCGCCCTGCACCGGTCTCCTTCTGCCTCCTCCTCTGAGGACAGAATAAATCCGTGTTGTAGAGTTTGGGTTTTCTAGGGCTTGTTTTTATTATTTATAGAAATACGCATTGTTCTTTCCTGAAGGCCTCTTTCCTGAGGGCGAGAGGCAGGCGGGATGTGCTTTAATCTCCTTTCCTTCAAGCAGAGGGAGATTTCGGGTGTCATCTGTCCTCTCCCAGTGCAGGTGACACCTGACAGTGGCGCAGGGTCTGACTCCTCTACCAACCCCCTGTTCCTGACCGTTTTCCCTTTGAACGCGTGCAGCCCGGATTCCATGAGACCCCCCTGCACCTGCGGTACCTTACCAGTGTCTCCATGCATCTGCGCAGCCGAACGGCTCCGACGCCAGCGTGGAGCAGTGCTCCTCCGCCGAGCAGCGTTCCCAGCGCTGAGAGCGCTGAGCGCGGGGCAGAGCCGCCCTTGCCTCCTATTTTAGCAGGCGCCGTTCTCCGCCTTTTGATGTGGTGATGCTGGGGGGCTGAGGGTGCTGGACCCGAACTCATCTCTGTGGGCTGAGGTAGCGTCGGCTTGGTCCAGAGCTGAACGGCATCACCCGTACAGCCACGATGGCAAAGGAGGACAGAAACCCAGCACAAACAGCTTCCGTTTGCCCAAAAAAACACGAGCCTGGTTGTTGCAGGGGCTGCTCTTTTCTGTCTCTGCGATGGCATCTTTTCCTCGCTGCTTTTCGGCATTCACAGCTTCTTGGCGTTGCTGCTGGTGTGGGGTCTATGCAGAACGTGTCTGGGCTTTTGAGAGGCCTCGCTCCCTTAATGAGCCGCCTGATTTCAGTGTTCTGGTTCATGCCCTGGAAGTTCCCAGCTTGAGATGTTTAAATTAAATGAATTCAGTACTGAAACCACTGTGGGAACCATCTCTGCATGGGGACAGCGCTGCATTTCAGTGCCTTTCGCTAATGCTCGTCCTCCCTGTGCAACATCTGAGCTTCAGGATTTCCTCCAGTCCTCACAGCCTGAATTTCAGCTGGGACTGAGCAGCGCTGGCTCCGGGCTGCTCACTGGTGCCTGAAACACGTTTGGTGCTGGAGGGAAGGTGGTGCCCAAAAACAGACCCTTCCCGGGGGCTCGCCGCACTCCCGAATCATGGGGGGGTGTGTGTGTGTGTGTGTGTGAGTGTGTG
>NW_010163293.1:0-1136 GCF_000695765.1 Mesitornis unicolor | reverse complement strand
AATGAAGTGGCTAACAAAGTACGTCAGTATGACGACAGTCTCTCTTGTCCCCTGCAGACTTGCATCTCAGCCGTGGAAATGATAGCTAAGGAAACAAAGGAGATGGCTAATGAAACCAAGGAAATCACTAAGGAAACTAAGAACTTAATTGCAAAGCTGTGTGACAAACTGCCCAAGAGGGAAAATGGATCAAATTTTTCCCCTGAGTGGACTCACGTTTCAGCTATTAGGGGAAGACACCCTCCTACAGGACCAGCTCAAGAGAAATGAAACATGTCATGCAGTGCCCTGCAGTCTCTCCTGCATGAGTATGGAGAGGACATGAGTAAATGGGATGTAAAAACTACCACAGGCATGAGTACGCCAGTTACAAGGTAAAACAAGTCAATGAGAAAGAGTTCCCAGGAGGATGGCTGATCCAGTCTACAGTGAACTGTTCCCTGATTCAAGTAGATGGGCCTCAAATTCATACATGAGTAGAAGGAATGAAAATGTAATCAACACAAGCAACACAAACCCATTTCTCAACAATCACATAAGTCACACTAACCCATTCATTGATGGTGGGTACGTTTATGCTCAACACTAGAGGTGCTACCAGCCAGGAGGAGGAGAGGGATAACAGAGTTTATTGGACTTCGTGGATTCGATGGCCTGGCACATTAGAACCACAAAAGTATAAAGGCCTGGTGGATTGGATACTAGTGCATAGTGCAGCCTAATGCCATCGAATCAGAAAGGGACAGATTCCATCATTTCTGGAGTGACGGGGAGATCTCAAAAACTGACTGTATTAGAGGCTGAAGTGAGCCTAACTGGGAATAAGTGGGAAAAGCTCCCCATAATGAGTGGTCCAGATGCCCCGTGCATCCTTGGCATAGATTTCCTTAAGAGAGAGTTTTTTAAGGACCCAAAAGGTTATCGGTTGGCCTTTGGTATAGCAGCTGTAGAGACTGATGACATTAAACAGTTATCTACCTTGCACGGTCTTTCAGAGGATCCTTCTGCTGTGGGGCTACTGAAGGTTGAAGATCAACAGGTGCCAGTTGCTTTCAAAATGGTGCAACAACAACAATATCGTACCAACCAAGATTCTGTGAGTCATATCCATAAGCTGATCCGTCAGCTGGAAAGCC
>NW_010163292.1:0-33817 GCF_000695765.1 Mesitornis unicolor | reverse complement strand
GAGAAGCCTTCCTAGTCCTTATTTTGACTAGTCTTTTTTGGGGCATCGTGGTGCTCAGTTGGGCACTGGGCCTAAACCACGACAGCTCTTCAAATTTTAACCAAAGTTATATGATAATTTAGATAATCTGTTTATCTGCCTGTAAATATAAGGACAGATGCTTATTGCAGAAGAGGACTGTATGGACACCCTTACATTCACATTTCGAAGTGCACTGATTGACAGGTGCCAAGTGGGCTCTGCAAACATGCATGAGCAAACACAGCCTGGCAGAATTAAGCAATTCTTTTATAATAGCATATTCTGAATTCTGTTTAATTGCCAATCTGTTCCCATTCTTTAGCAGCACATACCTCTCAAAGTATTTTTATTTAGCCATGAGTGATGGAAAATTACCTTAGAAATGAAAGCTGAATCTTTGAGGAAGGTCTCTGTTATATTGGTGGAGTCTTTGGGCAGGAAACTACAGAATAGGATGAGCCTGGAGGTAGCATTGCAAAAGTTGGCAGCCTTTGTGTGTATATATTACAAGGATACCAGAGCAGTGTTTGCTAGCATTGAAAAAGCCAAAAGATTTTGACATAGCAGCTCCTGACCTTCAAATGTAAGCCTTTAGGAGCAAGCAACCTGCACAGGGTACAACATGTACACAGGCGGTGTATTTTAATAATAATTTCCTTTTGTGTGCTGGTATCCACCTTTGCCTCACTTCTGATGGTGAGCAAAGCTTTCAGTACCAACAATAGAAAAGCAATAGCTCCTCTGGTGCTCTGAACAGCAAGAAAATATTCAAAACCATATAGAGCACTATGTGGATCAAGTTATTGCATGTGAAACCTTGCGCAAGTGCTACTTGAAGTCAGTTATTCCTGGCAAAAATATTTCTATGCTTAGTAATGTAAACAGTGGGCAAAACGGAAATCTGATATGAAATTTATTTGTTCTACTATAGCTTTTGGAAAAGGGCCAGTTTGTTAAATTGGAAATGCTGGTATAATTCACCATGATACAACCATTTTCACTACATGCTGTAAATATCCACTGGTTAATTAAAAGAATGGAGTACTTGACAGATCACCTGGAGGTTTCTGCCAGAAAAGGGAGGGAATATGAAAATTCCCAGGTAAATTACATATGAAAAAAGTCAAAGGAGTTTTTATAAAGGGCTCATTGATGAAGAATCTAATAGAAAATACACACTTTAAGCTAATTCTTGTTCCGTATGCTCTACATCTTTACTAAAGTTGTGCAAAGAGGTTGAAAAATATCCTTGTCCAGCAAATATAGAATTCTTGTTATAAGCTTTTACAACAAACACATGTAGGAATATATTTCTGAATATGTTACAAGACAGGTTAATCAAAACTCTTCATGCACTGAGATTAGAATCAGACCTTCTAGTCCATATTCACATTAATTCATTCACAGGGAGTCTTAAATTTTATGCCAGACTTTACAGGTTAAATACATAACTACCTTTGCTTTGTCTGCAAAAAAAAACAACCAAAGAAAACAGCTCATGCCCTTTCTCAATCAGAAAGCATCTTTGCTGGGAGTGTTAACTATAGGCCAGAACAGCTCTGCAAACTTTAGTCAGCCTGAATTTAAAAAGTCAGTTAGATATTAGGAAAGAAAGTGATACCTAGATGTAAGCTTATTTCATTAAAACTACCTTATGCACATGGAATTAAAGTAATTTATTTTATTTTCTGCACAGTTATCATGAGGCACAGTCACAATGAAAATCAGGAAAAGTTCATAGGAAAATGTCTTGTAAAGCAGAGATACACTTAAAGGCTTTCCAGTTCCCTTCAATCTTGCAACGTAATAAATTGGGAAAGAAAACGCAACCCAATGCCTAGTGGAAGGTGCTGAATAGTAGGATATCTCTATTTATTTCTGGCTCTGGCAATGAATTTTGTGCTCTTGGGTGAGTCATTTATTCACATATGAATGAGATAGCAATGATGAAAATCAATTTTATCTCTATCTAAAAGATGCAGTGATTCACAAGGTTTAATTCTGCTTTTAAAACATGTTTTGAAATACTCTGATAAAACATTGCAATGAAATATTGCTGTTTTTCAAAAAAAGCCCTACAAAAACCATAGTTTAAAAACTGTACTTTAATCCACAAAGTGATTCAAAATTTCAGCTACAAATCACTGGTCTGTTTCTAAGAGACTTTTTAATATAGGTTACTATAGCATAGTATGTAAATTTTATGGTGTTTTGAAATTACCTTTGAGATACTAGAGGAATGAAGGTGACACCAGGGTTATTTTTAAAGGGACTAAGGTAATCTGCTGACCTTACAGAGCACTAAATGTGACTTCCACTCAAAAACTGGTGGAGGTAGAATGTGAACTACTAGAATTACTAGACATACATAAATGTTATAAACTGAGGAAGAGCCTAATTGAACTTTTATAATGGAAAATTGTATTGCATATATTTACTAGATTTCTTTCACGAATTCACTGTATATGAGATTGATACTGTTGAAATGGTTTTCCAAAAAGCCTTTGACAAAGTCTTTTGCTAACAGTTGTTAGAGAAACTAAATCATCTTGGGGCAAGATCAAACATTATTGGTATCTGGTTAAGTCGTAATGTGGGAATTACAGATCACTTTTATGACGTGAAGGATTACCAGTGGAATGGGTATCCACTGGTAATGGAATCCCTGAGGAATGGGCTGAGATTGCTGTCATTCACAACCTTTACATAATCAAAAACAAAGTGAGGAGTGAAGGTGCAAGACAGAAAAGCTTAAGAAAAATAAGAAATGCTTTAGGATAGTCCAAAAAGTCGTTAGCTTATCAAAAGCCTTTGATACAGAGGGCTTGGCAGTAAAACTGCAGATGAAATTTAATACCAGTAAATGCAAAATGATACACATATGAGAGGAAAAAAAGAAATAACTGTAGCTAAAATGTGCAGTGATTAGCTCTGTCTTACCTGTCCTGAATCATGGCATGCAAAAATGTTGCCTTTAGGTTCAACAGTGATCAAAAAAGCAAATTAAGTTTAGCAATGATTAGCAAAGGAACAGAGAGCAAATAAGAGCCATCATCACTCCACTGACTAACTCCAGGGTATGCCCACTTATTGATCAGTACGTGCAACAGGTACTACATTAGAAAAAGGAAAAAATCATTACTGGGTTGGAAAAGTAAGACATAAAGGTGGAGAAGAATGAGTAGAAACATGAACTGTCACAAAAACCTTATGGTTGGGAGGCATCTCTCCATTCTACTCCAATCCTCTGCTCAAAGCAGGAGCAACCAGAGCAGGTTGCATATGACCACGTACAGTTGAGTTTTTAGTATCTCCAAAACTGAGATATTTGCATGTTCCCTAACTTGATCCTTGTCCACCAAGGATAAGTATTCCTTGCTGCAGACTTTTCCACTGGTCTCAGGGGCCTGCAGCTCCAATGAATGCTGAGGCAAAGAAGGCATTGAGTACCTTGCCCTTTTCCATGCCCTTTGTCACCAAGTCCCTTGCTCCATTCAGCTGTGGGCCCACTTTCCCCCAGTCTTCCTTTTGTTACTCATGTGCCTTCAGTGCTGCCCTTCACATCCTCATCAGATTCAAATCCAGGCAGGCTTTAGTTTTCCTGCTCCCATCACTGCATATTGAGAGTGTCTCAATACACCCCCTGAGTTACCTGGCCCTTGTTTGTATCTGTCAGGTCCAAGGAGTGCCTCATTATCATCAGTGCACTCTGGAAACCTACTGGATTGCCTGTGTTGCCCTTCCAGCAGATACTAGGTTCATTCAAATTCCCCATGAGGACTAGGACCTGCAATGTAAAGCCTCTTGCAGTTGTCTGAAGGAGGCCGCATCTCTTTCTTCTTGCTGATCAGGTGATCTGCAGAAAACACCCACCACAATGTCACCCACTTTGGTCTGCCCTCTAATCCTGACCCATAAGCTCTCAGTTGGCTCATCCTCCATGTTCCAAAAAAATAAATAAATTACTGCTACTCAGCTTGGAAGAAATGACGAAGGTAAAGGGAGGGATAGACTGGATTTTTATCATTTGGGTGGTGCAAAGAAGATGAATGGAAAAAGGAGCTTCACTGTTCACTGTTTCTCACAGGACAAGAACTAGAAAGTAATCTACACCTTAAAACACCAAAAGGGGTGTACTTTCACCCAAGGCATGGTCAAATCATGAGCTCCTTTGCAATATGCATTTCTATAGGTCAGACATATATATAAGCTGAAAATGGGAAAAGTCAAACTTAAGAAAGATTAAATGCTGTTACTTAACACTAGTCTTTAGTTACTAAAAATAATGGATACCACCCTTCTGAATGCTAGAAGCTGTAATGGAGAACAGGCAATAATCACTTTATATTTGTCCTGTTTGCCAGTGTGCTTTCTGCTTCTGGTCACTACTTGCTGCTGCACAAGGTGGATCTGTTGTCTGATCACAGAGGGTCTCTCCCTAATACATATTTATATCCATAGGCTGGACAAACCTCACTCTAATGCAGTTAATCTGTTGCTCTCTTTGGATTGTACATTCTTTGCAGACAAGGTAACAACTTGGTTACAAGAGGTAAGATAATTGAAAAGCAGTGTTTATACTGTGCCTCTCCATTTGAAGAGACAGTGGGCTAGAACACACACATGCAAATATTCTGACTACCACCTCAGGGGTTCAGTTTTTGGATGTTTCAGTCCATTAGCTCTAACTGGGAGCCAGCAACTGAAATCAAGTAGCAGTTTCTATCTTCTTTTCCCTCCCCTGCTTCCCTGGTAACGTTCAAGGACTTGACTAGAAAATATTCAGACACAAAGACAAAATGGGCTTAAATGAAGTTTCAAAAATCAACAATAAAAAAGACTATGGTAGTGTTAAGACAGTTTTTTTCAGAAGCTATTAGTTCATAACACCGCTCTGGATACAGCCAGGGAGGGACTACCTTGAAGCTCTCCATTGCACAATAGTTTCCATATGATGTATATGACTCTGGAATGGGAAGGACTCATAAATCTTTAGCAAATTGAATCCTGCACAGGATTCACAGGATGCTTGAGAGAAGCGCAAAACAAGACTAGCTTATAAACCTGACCTGGATAACCAACACTGAACCTTAAAGCAGACAGAAAGTTAGAAAGGAGTTATAAAATAGGCAGAAGTGCTTGCAGTCTTATTCTAAATACCAATTGATTCCAGGTCTTCTAATAGCTCTCTGAATTCATCAGCACAGACCAAGGAAATCTCTCTTTATAACATATTTATTCCAGGAGACTTTTGAACCTTAGTCAAAGGAGTAGGAGTTGAAAACAAAATTGATAGAATAGTGGAAGAAAATTTCAAATTAAAATTATGGCCCTGTAAAGTGACCCATTACGTTTGGTAATGGTAAGTGCCATATAATTTGTACTGTGTCCTTTCTATAAAAAGCTAATAAAGGAAAGCTGGAAGCGGCTGTGGAAGGCAGTCTGCCTATGTGGGAATGACTCCATGCCCAAATACCAGAGGATACTGAGAGTGGCACAACTTAGAATAGCTATCGCTTTGACATTTTCACTGAACAAGCTGCTGCTTCTGCTATTTTTTTGATGTGACTCCTCTGTTTTTTAACAGAATGTCTTGAGCAGTATGTTATCATGTACAGCCATTAAGCAAAAACATGTCCAGCTGTAAGTGACTTTCTGCTGTAATGATGAGGTGGACTTAGTAGAGTTGTCCATCATAGTTCCAGAGCTTTCATATCATCCAGCTCCACTCGCTTGTTATGAACCCACTCTTAATTTGATGCCTCACTAGCTTTATATTGCCTCAAGCATGACTTCTGTAATGCAAAGCAAGAAGGATTTTGTACAGATATTGAGGAAAGAAAGTGACTGAACATGGTATTAGAATGAAGGGATCTCTGACTCTAAGGATCCTTTCTGCTGCCAAGCAGATTCTTCAAAGCAGTACATTACTTGAGAGAAAATAGCACTCATAAATGCACCGGATTGTATGTCATGAAGTCCTTTCCCATTCTTTAAAAGATCCATCCTTTCTAAAGGAAGTCTCAAATAAACCAGACTGATTGCCCCCAGCAGCACCTGTGCCTCTTGAGGGTCCCCCAGGTAACAGTCAGAAATACTGGAGACAGCAGCTAGGTGAGACGAGAGCCTTGGCTTTCCTGTCCCTCTGCCACCCCAGGGACAGGCGGGTGCCTCTGGTGAGCCCTTAGCCTGCCTGACGCAGGGCTCTCAGACAGGTCAGATGAGTGGCCAAGGGGATTGATTTATGTCTCTCCCCTCATGGTTGGGAGAACCTGTAATCTAAATTAGCCAATTATATTTTAACTGGTCAAATCTCACTGTAGTGGTATAGACCATCTACTTCAGTGCATAAGCATGTATTTTACTTTTCTTCTGGAATATTTCCAAGTGTTTAGAGTCAGATGCTGTATTAAATTCTTTGCTGACTAGAGGTAGTTGAGACATGACTTCCTGAATTTGCACCACAATGAGAAGAGGGAACTACAACTTTTTATAGTTCTGTGTTTGTTTTTTATTTTCTTTATTTTCCTTTAACAAGCACTTGTGAGTGTAGGTGATGTAAAAGGAGCCATATAGAAACAGGAACCTCTGCCTGAAGCAAATGGCGTATTAAAATAACATCACTGTGAGCTGCTGTTAGCTCACTTCTTTCTAGATTGGATCTCCACAATAACATTGCAATCATTGACAAACAAAGCAAAAATATGCATTTTTTTTAGAATAAAAATAAATACTTGCTATGCAGCTATGAAGCAGAAAAGGGTTGGCAAATGCAGCGCAGGAACAGTCTGGCAACAGTATTACTTCTGCTAGCTTTGAACAAGCTATTAATTGTGACCATTTTAATCCAGGCCTAAATAAGCCCTTAGTTGTTTTGAGTTAACTGGATGATCATCCTTGCACTTGGAGGTGAACTCAAGTAAAAAATGTTTGGAATTAGTCAATATATGAAACACATGATGAAAAAACCTCTAGGTGACCACACTGGTTGTGCAGCTTTGTGCAAACATTTACTTTTCCTGGGAATTGATGTGTATTGAGTGTAGCTGGCTGTTCCCCTCGCTTGCTTGTTTTACTTTTCAAGAGTCTATTGTTCTCCTGTTCTGCAAACACTATAAGGATCTGTTCTGATCCGTAGCTCTAAAAGTTGCTGCAAGTCTCCCTTTATATTTTTCTCAGAAGTGTTAGGGCAACAAGAGGAATTTTATACAGTAATTGAGGTTATGCCATTGCATTGGTTTGCTGAAAGGGCGTTACTGAGGCTCAAGAGGGCATAGGGAGCCAGTGGTGCAGCAGTGTTTTGCATCAGGTGATTGTATGTGACTGCATCCTTAATCCATTTTTAATGGTTTACGGAAGTTAAGGGAGAAAAAAGAAGAATGTAGTTGAAGAATTTGACACATAAAGTATGAAATATGGTTTTTGACATTAGGCTTCCCTTCAGCACTGAAAAAATTATCATAGGAGTATCTCTTGGTTAATAATAAAAGTAGTATACATAGTTCACTTAGGAAAAAAGAAGTTAATTTGGATGGTCTAGGACTTTATTTTTGAAGTTTGATCCTGCTTCTTTTTAGATAAAGCAAGAACCAGCGCACATCAATGAGAAGAAATGGCAGGGAGAAAATGTGTCGTGCTAGTTTTCACTTACAGTTCTCTATAGGAAGGCATGGACCCAACTTTTAGTTAAAAAAAAAACACTTGGAGACATGGAAAGCTTTTACCAGCATTGCACTGCTTAAGACACTGCTCCTATCTGGTCTCTCTAAGATCTGCAGAAGGAGTCAAATTTTATGTCTGTATATTGCAAAATGCTGGGATTGAGTTTTGCTAGGGGACTGATGTTATTCAGGTGCTCTTCTCTGAAAAATTGGGCAGGAGTCCTTGCAGTCTCCCCAGTGAATTGTTCATCCAGGGAGCCCTGGGAGATTGTGAGAGGGACCAGTCAGGGTTACAGTGTGCTTCTCCCAGTCATTTTTCATATAGTGGCCACATGGCAGCACTACCAGTGAAGGAAACACGAATGTGAGCCTGGCTGCCATCAGCTGTTTCACATCTCTAACATTTCTGCTTATTATCCTGTCAGTGGTTAGCATTACTGCAAAATGTCTAGTTGAAATCCATCCTTCTTATACCACGTGTTTTATCTCCAGCTTGTGGTTACTTTTGGTTGCAACTCTATATAACAAGCTGAGACAGCTTTCTCCCACATCGCAACACTCAGAAAATGGGTCCCGTGTAATCACAGCTCTTGACTCTAGGCAGGGGGGCCTAAAAACTCTTTCTGTCTCTTTAATAGAGGCTTATTTTCCTGCTGTGGTTCAAATACTGCTCCTCTGCCTCAGAAGGAGCCACAAGAATTACTTCCACATCCATAGAAGGTAGGAATGTTTCCTTGCTGAGCATGTGACGATATGTACCTCACCACAGTCTCTTACAGACAAGGTGGGACTACAGTTATTCACAAGCCCTACCTTAAATATCATAGACTCCTTAGTCTGGAGAGTGAAGCTGTAGGGCCCTCTTGTGGGAAGAAAACAGCAGTCCTGCTTGTTATGAAATTCATATACTGGGGTGAAAACCTGCGGTGACTGTGCTGTCGTCTGTCGAATTGTTGCACTGTGATATGCATTGTGTGACAGCCCGGGCATGTTCCATCGGTGCCCAAATCTGATTTCTATCTGCAAGCTTGGAAACGAGACAGGGTTGTATTTATAAACCTCAGCCCCTACATATGACTGCTGACCTCTCTACCTCTGTTCTTGATCTTCCAGAGTGTTTTTTTCTCTACCCTAGTCATGGATGTTAACTCTTAAAACCAAACTCTCTGCTCTGTTCATCCAAGTCCAGTGGTGGTGGCACTTCATTCATATGTGCATGAGTTGGGTTTACACCACAGTCATGCCATGACTAGGGAACCTGCCACATCCCCTTCTCTTCTCCAGTGACCACAGTTTTTTATGTCCCAGCACAACTGCACTTCCACCAAGGAGGAGTGTGGCTCTGTGGCCTCACCTACTTGTGACGTGCCCTCGCCTCTCCACCTCTTGCCTCCTGGCCCAGAAAGACTCTAGCACGGCTTCCTGAAGGCTTCAAATGCCTTTTCCATCTTCACATTTGCTTCAAGGAACTGGAGTCCTCATCTTGTCCCCGGGTGTTATCTGTTTGTTTAGAGGAGCTGTGAGCTGGCTGCAAGCAGTGAAGGATGCCGGAGCTGAGGCACAGGCAGGCAAAGTTAGGGCAGGCACCTGCTTTATGTCAAATCTGTGATCAGGAGATGTCACATTTTAGCTCCTACGTATGCCTAAAAAGTTAGGGAAAGCAGCTATGTCTGGTTTCACTCTGGGCAGGCCATGGCAGGAGTTGGACGTTGGACCTGTTGTACCGAACCACACTGAGGTGGCTAATGAAGCAGTGAAGGGCAAGGCATGACGGCAGTCCAAAAATCTGACCCAAGCATTGCATATCTCCCCAGCACAAAACCTGTGACATTGAGTATCCCAAGCATATTTGAGTATCTGACCCTGTCTCTCTTAGACATATCCAGAAGCTCTGAACCTTTTCCTGTAGGCCAAGACCAATTTCTGACATCAACACTCTTCTTTGAGAAAGGATTATGCCTGTTTGCTACTCAGTACTCTGACAGCTGTATTGTGCAAGGAGAAAAACAACAATCAACCCTTCTGAAGCTCATTAGAAAGATCATTGTCATTATTATATGATTTTTATTACTACATTGAGAGTTTGTGTTATTTCACTTGCTGTTCTGATCTCAGTCCCTATCTGCCTCTGCTGTGACAACTTCATGTCCTCAGGTATCACATCTATTTAGCTGCAGCAAATAATCTTATAAATTACAACCCGATCACAGTCTTTCTGTTATACGTACAGTTAAAACTTTCTACTACAGTTATCTCAAATACTGAGCTTAATAATATATAAACCAATCAAGGAAACTCTTAGAAATATTTACATTATTGCAAATTCTAAGAATCAAAAGTATCAGAAGTAAGATACTGTGAGTACACTTGGAAAGTATAGCATATACTTTATATAGCGTATAAAACCCAATTTCAGAATAATTAATACAATATGAACTTTTGTCTTTCTAAGACAATTTTCTGGAGTTCTATTTTCTTTTTTTCCTGATGTCAAAATGACTAATTGGCATTAATTTTTCATAAATAGTCAAATTCATAAATGAGTGCAGGCCAGTGTTGTAGCTAAATCTTCTATTAGTTTATTTAAAATGTTATTGATGGGTTCTAATATCTACTTGATCCTGATGTGGACAGACTGCTCTCTTTCTACTTAGAGGCTTTCCCCCATAATCCCTTCTTGCCATCATTCTGGGAGGATGTAGAAGGTAAAGAATTATTTCTTGAGGGACTTGACGAAAATCAACATGCCATTGATGAGTAGAGGAGGAATGCTTCAAGAGAGGCGGTTATTTACCTTTTTCCTATTTGACGTTTTTGTATGGATATACAAGGCTTTTAGGAACAAAACCTGCATTTTGGCAGGATGTGTTACCCTTGTCATGGAAACCATGAAAGCAGAAATAGTAGGCTTGAGGTTCTATAGATTAGAGTATGTCTTGTCTTGTTAATAGGATTACCACAAACTAAATAAAAAAAAAAGAATCTTTAGTTTCTTATGTGATCTGCTAAATGTGACAGCTTGGATTCTAGGAAAACCAACATGACTCTGTTATTCGGAGACTACTGTTATTAGAATTCGGTGTGACTCTTAGGAGGGAGGATCCGGCAGCCTATTATTCTGTCCTGGAGGGAATCATGTATAATACTGCAAAATCCCAAATCTGTATGGCTTTAGTAGAGCTTTACATTTGTCTTGTGCAGTGTGTAAAGTATTAGAAGAACAAACTCAATTCACCTTTTTTCACTTCTCTCTCTCCAGGATAAAGAATGCTTCAAAGATTAAATTCCCTTTGATTCCCACAGTGTGTTTTGACTAAAATGCTATGTGAAATCTATAAACTATTGCAGGAATTGTTCTTACTGTACTGACATAACATTTTATTTCTTTCTGCCATAGGGCTTTGCTGGGCTTGCCTTATATCTAAGAGGAGGTGTCCTGTTGGTCTTATTCCACCTTATGCTTCACTGGCATAGTCCCCAGTTTTCTGGGCTGCAGGGAGTCATTCCCTTTGTGTGCCCTTTTCAGCCATCCCAAGTGTTTAGAGATGCTTCTCAAATTTGTGGTCATAATGGAGATGGTTATGGAGCTGTTCCATGAAGATATATTTAGACCCAGTTCAGCAAAGCTCTAAAAATGTGTCTAAATCAAAGTATGCCAAGGAGGCACCATCCAGAGATACATTTGCTGTCTTGGAACTAGCTAATGCTGTGCTGGAAGCCATGGTGGTACAATGGTCTCCTGGGTACTTTGTAGCTCTGTTGGGGCCATGCATGTTAGCCTTGGTACATTGTTTTTAGAAATATGTCACATTCCCTGAGCACTGCCACTAATCTGTTCAGAGCTAGTCTGGGTAGCATGATATAGCACTGTAGGTATGATTTCTGTGTATGTATTCCCCTTGTTTTGCCCCAAAGCTAAACACTGTATTATTGGGCTGATTTGGGATATTTCTGTCTGATTTTCGAACACACATCTAAGTGGGAAATGTGATGCTGAAAACAGGGTCCATAGTGCACAGTCCTGCACCTTTGAAGTCAGTTGAGGTTTCACCACTGACTTCCGTTGGGGAAAAATCAAGGATCGCAGTGGCTGTCACTGCAATATTACTGTAAGACAGTGGTCGGTAGCTGCAGGCAATGTGATTTGGAAGAATAAATTTGAACAGACAGGGGTTAGATCAATATCTGAAGGATGATTATCTCTGTCAGCACAGTATTTTCCATAGTCTAATCCAATCTAAACAGTCTCTAAATATATCACAGACTGTGAAATTGCAATCCTTGTCCTGTCAGTCTGCTCATGTGAAGATGGGTGACACGCCTGATGAAGTCAAAGGACTTGATCCTACTACCGCTGAAGTAACTAATAAATCTCCCATTAACTTCAGAGAAGCTCTGAAAGAGTTATTTTGCCAAATTGCTTAATTAAACAGATCCTTTCCAGGTGTAGTGGGTTCACAGCACTTGCATGTGCACAGGCCTTGTCCTCAAAGGAAATTATAATCTCTGCAAGCTTCTGGAAATTTGAAAAAATAAAAAGTCAAAAATAAACAAAGACAATGTTCAGAATGGGAGAATGCTAGTTTAGGCAGCCATTGACCAGGACAAACTGCACAGGGACACAGTGAAAGCCACTTCCTGTAAAAAATTTTTGTGGATGCCAGGTGCTTTCAGCTGTGTGCAGATGCACTTAGGCTTCACTGCAACCCCTCACCTACAACCAGGACTGTGCTTGGGGAGTGAGGCACTGCTGTACAGCCAAATCTTCATCTAGGGTGACATGAAGTTAAAGAAATGAGAAAACTGGATAAAATTTGACTTTCAAATTGAGAAGAAGTTTGCCTGGGATTCAGCTGACTTTTTGCAGAAAAGGTGGCCACCAGGACTGACAGCTTGGACAGTCAGGAGGCCCCCGAAGTGGGGCAGCAGCCCAAGGAGGATGAAGGTTAGGGGCAGGTTTTGGGATGGAGTCCCTGGGAAACTTGTACAGATCCATCCAGATACAGCATGCGTTATAGGTCTAAGACCAGATACGATTAATTGGTTTTGCAGTAATAAGTTTGTGGATATGTCTACAGCAGCACTCTTTAAATACCTCTCTGGGAAGGAATATCTCTTTACCCAGGAGAAAGCCCCCAGCCAGAGTTATGAGAAGCTTCCATTGTCATGATGGGAAGAATATGAAAAAAAAAGAGTGGAAATTCACTCAGCAGATCTGAGTTTATTGCAGCAAATAAATATTTTGCCACACTGACAAAATTAAGAAAATTAATATGATAATGAGGGTAAAATTTCAGGTAAAAATATAGCTATCTTTAAAAAAGAGGCTTTAAACCCCTTTCACATTGCTCTAAAACTCTGTTTCTTAACTGTACTAATAATTTAATCTTTACTTTAACTGCTTTGTGTCATTTAAAACTTAAAAGAGCTACAAACAACTTTGGTTGTCTGTAAGGCTGCAATAGATGTTTTCCTTATCATTACAATATAGTCATCATTACAATACTTTTTTTTTAATGTCTCGCTTCCAAAATATTGTCAAATTATGCAAAAAAAAAAAAAAGGAGTTGAGCGATCAATAGTAACTGGAGATGAATAGTACTGGGAAAAATCAGTCAGTATTCACTTCATTTGGTGTATAGTCAAGTTACAAAGTAATGGATTTTGGAAATAATCATGTCAGCAGTGATGTCTGGAAGCTCACCTGGGTTATGGATTAACCATGCCATGGATGCAGAAGCACACAAACACTTCTTTTCTTTGTGCAGTCAGCTTGCATCCAGGACCACACAAACTGGCTGCATCTTTTTCAAGACAGCTCAGGGCTGGAGCCAGTCTCCCTGCAGATGCTCAGTGTGGACATGAAATCTGTATCCACTGAGGGATCTAAGCTATGCTCCTCAGGATATTTTAGGCATTGCAATAGCAATTCTTTATAGCTATAGCATTTGTAAGTAAAGCACACAGGAGAGGTTGGGGAACTCATTAATTAAAATAGGAAAAAAAAAACATTTGAAGAGAAACACAGGGTAATAATGGATGCATCATTCCTTTGCAATTGTCAGTACAGAGGTTACTCGAGCCAAGTCCTGTGTTTGTGAGTTCAGTAGCAACTTTACCATGGGTTCAGCACAAATAGCATGAAACCTGCTCAGGCTACTCTGAAATCTTGAGATAAGGCTAATGGCAAAGAAAATTATTTTAGTTCCATTTCAAATTTAGATTAACCATTTTCCAATATTAATTATTCAGACAGATGTAGTTGCAGGGTGGCTGACTGTCTTAGGCACCCAGGGCTCAGCAGTGCCCATGCTGGGCTCAGTTTACTCTTCAGGAAAAGTGGATGTGTCCAGTGGTTACATGGTCAGGACAAAATACAAATAGCAGCTTGAAGTTGGTAGTAGAGTGGGCATGGTGGCCCCATGACTTCTAAACAGGAGCATTTTCATTTGCTTCAAGTCGAGGGGCTGAAACAGTGCTGCCCAGGGGCAAACAAGGTACTAAATCAACTAATAATTTTGTGACCAGCTCTGGGCAAGATCAGCATCCTGCTTTTAAAAAAACTTTTTATTTAGAAAATTGCAACTCGTAAGAGAAGGAATTTTGATCTGTGCTGTTTAAGAATGGACTTGATGCACTGGCTGATGAGTTGGCTATTTAGCTACAATTACATCAATTTTACTCTAGTTTCGCAAAGAGATTGTATCAAATGATCCATATCTTCCACATGTTGAATTACGCTACATGAATGCTGCTATTTCTTCAATGACAATTAGGTGATGTCATGTCTACTTTGTTCTTTGGGCATTCTTCCCCACATCTGGGGATTTTGGGAAGAATTTAACATTCCATTCACTAAATCAGCAACAGATTATTCTAATTCTTCTTGTACAAATTAAGGCTCTGATCCTATGGAGATTTATTCATATGCTTGCTTTCATGTACAATGGGTTGTCCCATAAGTTATGCGTATGCATAAGTGCTGAAGGGATTTGTGTCTAAATGATGAAAGTGAACACTGACAGTATATAATTACCTGCAGCTCTAGCTATAAACACAGCAGAATCTACCTCCAAAATAAATGTAGGAAATAGAATGAAATGCAGAAGTTTGTGAGAGTATTTTTACTTTGCCTCATTCTCAGCAATTTTGCACTGTTAGTAATAACCAGACTGGTAATTTAAATTGTCTGCTGCTTGTGCTGTATATGAGCTCTGGCACATGATTTGGTTTCTGCATCCATTTAGACACTTACTATTGCAAATAGATGTTAAAAGTGAAAGAGGGGTGGAAAGAAAGGTCTTTAAATAATTCCAGTGCACTTTTGAGACCCCCATTTATTGCTAACAGCCATCCATTACTTTAAGAAAATTAATAGACATAATTCTCACCATACACACAATATGTTGCCTTCAGAATGTCTCTAACATTACCAGTCTATACATATTTTGATACTTACATGTCCTTTGTCCTCAGGTTTTACATCAATTTAGGTTTATTCAGAGCTGGCCGAAATACAGAATTTCAAGTTGTCAGACAATGTTGCTTAAATGAACTGGAACTTTGAAAACGAAAATTGCTCACAGAGGCCCTGTGGTGTGATAGAATATGGCGTTGCTGCCAAGAAAGGAGTGTTGACCAAATGCACAAGCTCCTGGGGTCTCCAGATTGACTGTCCACCACATTCTCTGAACTGGGTACAACATTCCCAGGCTCCTGGGCCCTCATCTTGCCATTTGAAAGGTGTTGTGGTGTGCTGTGAAGTTCTAAGATCAAGAAATGTATTTTCTTTTGGGGAATGGACCAGGAGAGCCTATCCAGCTACTTCCAGCTTCAGCATCCCAGTTCTGTGAACAGAACGTGGAAGCCTGGAGACCTGCAGCTGGAGCCAGGACCTCGCGGCACTCAGTCAGCCAACTCCATTGCACTGTCACCTCTCTCATCCAAGAGGCACCACTCAAGGGAGCCATGCATGCAAGAGACTCAAACTTGCTGCTGTGGAGCCATGGCCCTGAGAGCCCTGAGGTCTCCAAGGGCAAACAGGCCCAGGTGTTGGCTCTGAAGGGCAAGACTGCAGTGATCTAGGTGTCTGAGTCTCTCCAGCTCCTTGTAGAAGCACTGAGCCCTCATCATTACTTTCTGAAGCCAGGCAAGTTTCTAAAGGAGAGATGCTTGTGGTCTACCAAGAGCTCAAGAAACTTGAATTCTTTCAGTTGAAGGATTTCAGTTAAATCTCCAGCTTTTTCAATAAATTTCATCAAAACTTTTTTAATCTGCTCTAGCTAGTACTTGTGATACAAGGCTAACCTGGAGTCAGAAAATACATTCTAAAAAAATAATTAATTTGATTTAAAAATATATATATTAAATGAACATGAGTGAAGTGTTGTGTTTTTTTAATTAGAAACTGGGGACAGGTAATCTGAATTCCTGATCTTCATGGTTTGAAGTTTTGAATTTTTATTTAAATTTGTTTTCCAAATTGTAAAAATGAAGATTATTTTTTTTTGTAATTTTGAGGACTTCACAAGTACTTGCATAAATCTTTAGTATTGTAAGTACTAGCACGATCCTTTATCTCTATCAGGAGATGAGAAAAAAATTCAAATATGGTCAGGTTTGTCTCCTTTGCCTCTGCATAAAATGCCTTAACACCTGAGATATTAAAGAATGTTACTCATTCTGTCTTTCTTTACCACTTTCTACTGAATTGCTTTATATTATATAATTTTTGGCAAAATTCTGAATGTAATTCTTTTTCTTCACATAAAGATTCTGGGGGTAGTTTGTTATTCTTTTAATCTTAATAGATCTTTTGTCTTTGGAAAATGTTTTCTGACTACATGTTCCTTCATGCTCCCACTTCAAGGTGAAATGTTTTTTTCACGTTTTCCACAAAGTCAGTGCCTCAAGATTTGTTAGATATCACAATTCTGAAATTCTGAATTATATATTCATTGAAACTTCAAGGATATCAGTCTTGTGCTTTCATTCTGGATTATTTCTGATTCTAGTAAAGGATTCTGTGTGGTTTACAAATTTCTTTTGCCTCTTTTGCAGGAGGCAGCAGTCTTGCAGCTGGGATAGTAGGCAGTTATGTATTAAAGATTGTGTCGTGATACATTGGCACAGGGAGGCCAATTTAGTAAAACAAGGGCAATCTGAAGTTTGGCACTTTCTTGGTTCAGGACTTGCCTTTACAAATTTTAAATGAATTAATGTTATTTGAAAATTTCATACCCTTTTTGTACTAGCGGGTGAAGCCATAGGATACATTTTTAGAATAAAGGAATTATTACATCTTTAGAAAACAATGAAGTGCTCAAATTTTAGTCCATCACTTTTCCTAAATTATTTCTCCAGCTTAGTATTTGTCCTTCATACCTGCTGGTGCAGAAAGTAGGATTTGATAGACTAGGCAATTATATTGGCAGAGGAGAAAGTTTGTTATTTTCATTTGCTCTGCTGGGAAAAGAGCACTCTCAGATGCTTCTGAGTCACACCAAATACCCCAAATATTGTTAAATTTAGAGTCTGTTATATTAAATGCACCTTCACAAAGTGAAGCAATAGTTTAAAAAAAACATTTTTTCTATGTTCAGCATAAGCTGAAGCTGCCTGAAAACTACTGTTCATCTCCAATACAGGAAATATCCATATTAGATAAATATCCTCATTCTTGTTTTTCCAGCAATGGGCTGTGACCTGTGCCATACTCTTGCTTGCTGATGGCTTATATTAGGCCAGGACAGTTTCTAGGTGGCTGAGGGGAGAGCTTTCAGCATAGCAGAGTTTTCTAAAGCAAAGTTATCTAAACAGGTACTGAAGCTTATTGGCAGTTTCACAGTGTTGATCAAAATAAGGAAATTATCTTTGTGCTGTCTTTGCCTGGTATTTCTAAGCACTACATGACTTTGAATTTTTGAACCAAGGTAAAACTAACCAGAACAGATGTATTTGCACTTTTCCTCCGAGCATTTTATAGGAAACAGAAGGACTGGTATGTTTTTCAAGCTTAGGTCTCTGGTTTTGGGCTCACACCAAGCTAATCCACCCACAGAGCCTCTGGGACTGCAGGTGATACGTGATAGGCCAGCTCAGAGCACAAATGTGTGCTCCCCCCTAATCACTCATAACTTATGTGGACCTAGTTTATCTAAATAATCTCTGATTATCTGAGTAATATCTGATTTGCTCTTTCCTTAGTCTGCCACCAGATCAGTTGCAGTGGTTGACCATGGGATTACCGTTCCAGTCAAACCATACAAGTATTAATTCTTGACACCTTCTATTCCTGGCTTTCCCTTTTTCCTGGGAGTGGCAAGATCATTTCCTTGACCTTCCTCTATCTAAATAGATTTATAATTTTTTTGTTCCTTCTTACATTACTTGTTAATTTTTATTTGTTTTTCATTTCTTTGTATGCTTCTGCTTTGCTTTAATTCTTGTCCTTAGCTGTTTGAGGCATGTTTTGCTGTCTGGTTCCTCTTTATATTTCAGGTTGTTAAAGACCTCTGATTTAGCTGGGTGCTGCTTCTGTTTCCTCTGTTTTTTCTGCCTTTTTTTTCTTTGCCTCATCATAGGCAATGCTTCTAATTTTTTTATTATTATTTTTAAACGGAATTGCCAGCTTGTCCAATCCCTTTCTTTTACATATATTTCTACAGGATGTTAACTGCCAGGTGCCTGAATTTATTCTGCTTAGCTTTCTTAAACACTTTTATTCTTTATTTCTTCTTTTTTATAAGAAGATCCCCTAACCCTCCCTAGTCACTCTAAACCACTCCCTGCCAGTTCCATGACTTCCCAGCTGGTGAAAAGCAGATACAGAAAAGCTTCTCTTCCAGATGTGTTTTCTAAAATTTACCCACAACACCTGCTGGGAAGGCTGGGTGAGATTTCTCAAACCCAGCAGAGATGTGCGTGAGTAAATGAATGTAAGCACAAGCCTGAGATCACTGTCTGCTTTTCTTTATGGACAATATTAAATAGCAATTTGTAGTAAGAAGTAGTAATAAATATTAAATTTTTTTGAGTGTCATTCATCTCATCCTAGATTGGAATCTAAATTAATGAACGATGCTCTAAAAGGGCCCATTTCTCACTGCTGAGTACTAGGAGAACCTTGCGTTGTTAGTTCATATATAGACTTCAATGCTGAAGGTGTCCCAGGCCCCACCTTCTGCTGTCTGCTACAGACCCTTAGTGGCAGATGCCTAGGGAAAGTGTAATACCCAGCCTTGTTCTTGCATGGCTTTGTTAGATGCAGAGAAAGAAAATATTCACCCACCTAGTGCCAGGTTTGGTGGTCACAGAGATTTCCCCAATGTTTTCATAGTTGTGTTGCAATATAAAATTACAGGAAAAACGAAGCATGGTGGTTAACTGCAGTTCTCATCTCAGCATTACTGTCCATCAGGCAAAGAAGGTGAAGACCTCACCAGATTAGTTATTGTATGTTACTCTGATTTTTTAATTTTCAGCCATTTAAGTGGTTGCTTAAGGTACCAGCTGTCTTGTGTTCAACGGGTTCTCTGAGCTTACTCAAGCCATGGTCCAGGGAAGTGAGAGCCAAAACCCTTACAGCATTGATCCCAAGGCTGCTGTCAGTGCTGGAACAAGTCTCAGTTGAATGCAATTTCTTCTCAACACAAGGACTCACATCTTGGGAACAAAACCAAATGCTGTCAGACTGGAAGACAATTGACTTTTCTGATTACAGTGTAATGAATACTATTTCAATCTCAGAAAAGAAAGCAAAGAAACCACAAAAGGTTCAAGTTTAGGACTACACACCTTTCTTTCACTACGTATCTCAAGGGAAGTGAATCCATTAGAAACATGGCTCCTGATGCCAAAAACAATAAAAATGCAGACTTTAAGGTCTAGCCAAATTGTGGTTAAAGTTATTTCTCTGTGGATCACACTCACTCATTAATTTTAAGGCTGGACATTCTCCAAACTTTGTGGTTGCTCTGCAACAAGAGGTAAGATTCCAGTGATTAGATGCCTTACATTTCACTATTTTTTTCTAATATATACAGTTGAATGAAAATTAGGATTTCAGAACTCTGTTGCTTTCTGAAGGAAAAAAGGATAAATGTAAACCTGTTGAAAATAGACACAAGCATCCAAAATAGAGCAAGCAGTTTAGGTTATATAAATCAATACAGCTCAATGGTTTGGATCACATATATGTGGTCTTCTAGGATTTTTATTTTAATAGGTAGAAAAGTGCTGTGGTCAAATGCTTTCAAGATAATTAAATTAATAGGAAATAATTTCATTTTCATATGGATTATCAGCAAGAGATCATTATTTTGGAGAACACTGGAAAAGAAGCACATGAAAGACTTACAGTTTCATATGAAACATTGTGAGGTGCCCTATTGTTCAAAGGTATTTGCATAAAGAAATCAGTAAACAAACCAGCAGACAGGTGTGCTTCCAAAGCAAAGATAATACTTTATCATTATGACTGTCCATGAAATTAAACTCTTATGTTAAAAGATGCTACTGAAAAGCATAAGGAAGGCTTGCAGTTACTTTGAAAATTGTTGGATTTTCTTTCTTTTTTTCTTTTTAGATACTTATCCAATAGAAGCAATTTATATTTCAAACATCAAATTCTACAGTCAATAAAAATACAAGTCTCTTTGCTGTGAAGCACAGTAATTTTATGGTAAACTTATTTTACAGATTATTTTAGGCTATGTTTTTTTTGGAAAGACCAAAACTACATTACATTTATGTTTAAAAGCCTGAGATACCTTGCTCAGGATTTTTTCTATCATATTCCTTGACTTCTGCTTGCAGTCTTTCTATGCTATGAAAAAATGGCCTTTCAGGTAACCTAAAGTTATGCAGTCACATTAAAGTATTACAGTCTTAAGCTAAAACCTGTTAAAGATGAAGATTTTACTCAGAAAACGGATCACTGCAATGCAGGGAGTATAACTAACCTTTTTATACTCCTATGCTTTTATACCCTTAAACACTTCTTAACATCTGCTGATGGCCACTATGATAGAAAGGGCACTGGATGAAGTAGGTCTTGATCAGACCAGCATGGATTTCTGCACAAGAGACCTCCTGGCCCTGCTGAGATCACTGTTAAAATTTCCACACAACGCAGGTGAACTGCCAGGTAATCCTGGGGTGATTTTTGGTGTGCCTGCGCATTCAGGATATGACACAACGTGAATGCTACTGACAGCACAAGTAAGCAGCAGCATAACTTGTGTTGCTCTTGGATGAATGTAAGATCATCCTCTGCTCTCCTCTCCCATTTGAAAGTAAACTCATACTTGTCGACTTTCCATGCAAAACCACATGTGAGCTCACTCAACAGGTTGGTGTAAATCCTCCAGACACCACTGGGCTAAAGCTGCTACGACTCTACTACCAACGTCTCCTGACCCTCATATCTTCCCTTGTCCTTGGTCCAGTGCCTGGTCAGCAGCTCCACAACATTTCCATGTTGCAGATACTCCATAGCTGTGCCACTAGCTTCAGTGGAGGTCAGCCTAGATGTCTTTCTCACGTACCTCATCCCTTCTGTTGCTGTAAAACTGACATCAACTCAATGTTGTGGTTTAATGCTGGGCTGGCCACTAAATGATGGACAGATGTTCTCTATTACCCTCTCCCCAACCCCAGAAGAGGGGAAGAGCAAGGGAGTAAGGGAGAGAGACTTATGGGCTGGAAAAGAAAACTAACAGGTTTAAGAAACAATAACATTAATACTTCAGGATAATAATGTAAATAAGAAAAGAATGAAATATATATACAAATATATACATAACCAATACCAAATCCTCCTCCCATGTCCCCTCCATCCCTCAATGACGGTTATGTCACCAGAAGCTCTGAGGAGCAGGGCACTGGAAAAGTCCCAGATTGGACTCAGCAGCAGATGGAAGCAGGATGCAGGAACTGGATTCAGGTAACACACATACTGAGATTGAAGGCAGATGGAGTAGCAGGGTTCTGCTTGGATATTAGCCATGGCAGAGGAAGCAACGAAGACAATAAAAAAGAGCTTGACCCTTGTGGTCCCTTAGCTTTATACTGAGTATGATGCATGTGGGATGGAATACCTTGTTGTTCAGTTTTGGGTCATCCAGCCTGTCTGCTTCTCCTTGCAGGTGCGACACCTCACTTATGACACCTCACTTATGACACCCCAGTATGGCACCAATGATGTGGCAGTGGCCTTGGTCTCCATAGGCACAAGTATAAGCAAGAGACATATTTACACATCATACCTAAAAGTAACTATGAACATCAAGCACTGTCAGTTGTAGAAATGAACACTGTGTGGAAAAACATGCCGTTAGTTTCAGAAAGTACAGTCACTTAGAAGAGATTTAACTGAAAAGTAAAATCACTAAATAGAGAATTCGTTCTATTTAGCTCACACAGGGTAAGTGAGCTAAATTTGGATTCTCATGCTCAGCTTTCAACAGCCAGACTTTGTTTAAGGAAGACATTTTATAGTACTTTCTTGTATCTCTGGTGATAATATTTCCTTTGCTATTTTGTAGATCCACAGCTATTTAAAAACTGGAAAAAAAGTCATAACTATCAGTACACATCAAATAAATGCGAAGTATTATCCACAAGGCTGTGCAAAAAACTCTGTATATGTGTCAAATGCTTGATTGCTTCTTAGAAACTGTTACAGCCTGTGAAATAATGGCTTGATATTTTTAAATCTTTTATTCACTTGAAAGTTTAGGAAGAATTTTTTATGTAAATTGACTTTAGAGAGCTACTTTACTGCCAATATAGGCTATAAAATACATTAAAATTAATTTGAATTGAATTATTTGGGGCATAAAAATAGGCAGTGGGCTTTAATTTCCAGAGCGAGGCATTATAGACCCCAGCTGGATCCTGTCAATGTACTGATGGCTGTTGACGTTACAGGAGGGTATGAAGCTCCCTATAAGGCTAGGCTACAGGTGCTTTGACTAATTTTTTATTTCCATTTTCCAGGTGGGTGAACCACAGGGCTTTAATGAAAAAAGAAGGTCTTAAACAGCTAATTAGACCAAGGATTTCTTAAGAAACCAACCCTTTAGGCTAAACCATTTAGGAAAGATTTACTCACTGAGGTTTCACATACTGCAGGTTTTGAGCTTCCCCTCTTGCAGGAGCTCCCTGGCAGATATGCATGTGAATATCCAGCTTTATGGCACTTCAGAAAGGACAGTTACACCCAGAAATGCTGAGGATCATCAACCTTTTCATCCCAAATAGTAGGTAGCAGTCATCTGTAATGCTGGGGCAAGCAGCACTCGCAGTGATTTCTATTAGCATGCAGCATAGGCTGTAGGGGCCCAAAAGCCTGCATAGGGACGTATTGCCCAAGATGTGCTTAAAGCACTGACCTGAGTCCTGCAAACTTGTACATGTGCTTAATTTATAACATACAACTAAATTCTATTGATGTCAATATCCAGAGCATCCGTTTAGAGACTGTAAAACCACTATCGGCCTTTTTTGGTTTTGTTTTAAAGTTTGTATATCTCTATTGTTGAGCAGATTGTAAGACCCTGTTGCCATTGAGTCATTTTTTCCAGCACATATTTTGTTAGTTGGAACAGTATGACTATGGGATGGAAAGTTGAACATCTCTGTGCTACAGACTCAAGCTGGATGATTTATGAGCGATGTGTGGGGTAAGATTTTAGAGAGATATAAATTATACCTGTTCATCATAGTGACTTCTTTTAATGTTTCCCACATGTTACTATGACAACATTCATGGGTTATATATTTTAATTTCTGTTGCACAGAGGAAGTGTGTCAGGTCTGCACATTGCACTTGATTTTACGGCTGAGTGCAATGTACAATGCAGGTTGTAAATCTTCTGGAAAAATATATAAGAGGGTTTTCATCACAGTGGCTCTCCTGGAAATCCTGAAGATTTTAATAAGCGTAATTTAAATTTGAGAACTTTTACACCCCTTGTGATGTGGAGACTTCTAAAGTGGGGGCAGCAAATGTTGTACAGAAAAGCAGAAGCTTCATGGTAACAGTTGTTGAATGCATTATACACAGTTAAACACATTGTTAAAATGCATCAATAAATCTTGGAAAAATATCTTGTGGCCAGTATTTAATTTCCTGTTTTCCTTATAGTGGGTACAGCATAGTTTTTAAACTTCCAGCTTTTTTTCTTTTTTTGTCCTTGTGGAAAAAGTGGCTAAAAGAGTTCTTTATAGTTCTCAAAACATGTTTTCCCTGGGACTCAAAGAGTTTTCATAACAGTGCGATTTTTCTTTAAAAAATAAGTGTAAAAACTAAATGTAGCTTTCTGAATTGAGTTAGATGGTCTCAGTTTCTGCAATGTGAGCTGTTGTTCAACATGGCAATTAGTTTGCATATGCATCTGAAACTGATGCTGAAAAAAGTGACAGCGAGTTGTGCTGATAAGTTGTTGAATGGAATTATTCAGCATGCCAAGAACCATTAATCACAGGGAATAGTCTCCTTGTGATACTTCAGTGTGGAGTTAAATAAGACTCCACACACTTATTTACTCTTTAGTGTAATTTTTTTAATCAAAGTGGGAACATTAACTGCAGAGATTCCCCCCAAAAGTAAAATCTCCTCCAAAGCACGAAGTTAGAACTGAAATGTAATTACGCATAAAGAATGAAGAGTTTCAGTAATTTCCTGTCATTTTCCACCAAATTAAATTTTTGCCTTGCAATACTGCTATACAGAAACACCGGTCCCATCTCACATATAGCAAGATGAAGCCTTTATGAAGACTCCATTCTCACTTCTTTTCCTATTCTAACATACCTAAGTTCATAAAGGAAAGGAGAAAATCGACATCCCATTAGTCTCCTTCTTTCAGTCTATTTTTTGATATCACTCTCATCTTGTCCTTGTAGCTGCAGTAGCTTTTACACATGGACACCTAATAAATCAGTGGAATATCAGCTTGTTTAGGACAAATTGCTGCAGTTGTTTATTTATATTCACAGATAACATTGGTATAATGGTGTACTTGTCTTTCTCAGTATTTAGTCTGTGATTGTTGCTTGCAGCCCACGCTGTGCTATACCTCTGGGCATACCATTGCAGCTTAGTTCTGTTCTTCTATAACTTTATTACTTGTTAAGTTTTGGTATTTTTAAAAAGTATGGCTCTAGGGGAATTTACACCTGACAAATGTAGTTAGCAAAGGGTTTTCTGAAAGCCTCAGAATAGTCCTCACCTGACCTACCACCAGTGAGAGGCACCACAGCTTGAAGATTACATGATACTTCATCATTGTGTCAGAAAAAGCCACCTGGGAGGGGCATGAGTGACCTCCTGCACGCTTTGAGAATGGCTGCTATCTGCAGAATAACAAATTTGGAGCTCAGCTACCTCACTGCCTAGAGGTGGCAGAGCTTTTATAAAGGACTGTGCCTTTATTGTGATTCCTGAAAGTGCTAGTGTGCTGCTAAGCTTTCATCACAGGCTCTGTGGCCTGCCTGGGATCTCCTGTTTGACAGGGCCTGTGAGGAACATCCCTTCCTGGAGCCCACCAGTGTAGGAGCAGAGACCTGTGACCCTCTTTCCTCACAAGGCCAGCTGCTGGGATGAGCTTTCTATGTCCTCTGCAGCAACAAAGTGGTGCTATGAATTGTTACATGACTTTCTCTCTGGTTTCTGCTTGGCCTACTGGGATTGTTGCAGATGTTTCAAATTCATCCTGTGCTTTGACTGAGGTTTGTTTTTTTTCTCATTTGGAAAGTTAGACAAGCTTCTTTTTGCAAAAGAGGCTTGCTTCATTTGGTAATGCCAGACAAACTGACAGAACAGGAGGAATAAAAAAAAAAATGCCCAGAGCGTCTCATTTTCTTCATAAGAATATAGACTACTTTCCCCTGTGATTTTCAGTCTGGCCATACCAGGCTTCCATTAAGTGCCAGAATATGTACAGCCCTTCTGTCTAGCAGACCTAGACCCAAATTGCAGGTGTATGCCAAAGCACAAAGGGCAGATTTATGTGAGGAAACTTGAGTCTATTCTGCTAATCCTGTCTGCAGAGAACCTTTATAGACATCAGCTGGAAAGCAAACAAAATTTTTACAAGGTCAAGTTTCACCACCTGTGCTGAGGTGAAACACTGGTGGTAAGTTAGTATATATTCTACTGGAGATGGTGTGAAAAACAATGGTGCTTTTGACTGTGTTAAATGGTGTAGGAAGAAAAAAAGTGAAATGAATAAAGATGCTGATGTGTATTTTCTCTGAAGAATATGCTGAAAACTCTAAAGTATAGTATAACATACATTTCTGGTTTTTTCCAATGGATCATGCTAACACATGATAATATTGCTAAGTGTTTTTCAGATGGAATTAGTGCATATCACACAGTTTAAATTTGGCAGAGGAATAGGAACAGGGAGAAGTAAACTTCCGTCAGTTTATCGTATTGTCTGTGGTGGAAGGAGAATTTTCAAAGCATGTAATGGATTTAGGTACATCAATCCACTGGATGTCTATTGTTATAAATTACCTGTCCTCCATTCATCATGGGGGTACAAGGAGAGACTTAGAATCTTTCACTGTTGGTATTTCAAAAGGTTTATGTTCCTTTGCAGAAACATCATAGGAAAACAAAGGCACAGCTTTAGCAAAGGTAATTGCTTTGATGAGGAGCCAGGTATTAGTGTAGACCTTTGGCAGCTATCTTAAATAGCTTGTTTAGCTGTCACAGTAAGCACTGTAGCCACTCCAGGCTGAATATATGTTGACTTTTCCTGTTCCTGCAGTCTCAGCAGCCCTAGGTGTCTCTGGTATTTGGATAGGAAGCCAGCTGGGAATGCCAGATACAAAACTGTCTAAGGCGCAAAACAAGAATTCTTGTTCAGACCATGCTTCAGCTCAAAGAAGCTGAGTAAGAGTCACAGGATCATTATAGATAGAATAATTGCAGAGAATAAGTACTATATGGATTTGTTTCTGACACTGATGCTGGGCTGAAAGGTGGGAAAATGAGAAGGATCTGTTTCTGGGATAGACAGCAAATGGATTAGGCATTACACAGAAACACAAAACCACACAAAATTAAAAAGATAAACTCTAACCAGACAATTCCTTGCCTTTATAGGTAGTGTACAGTTAACAGTGGGATATGATAGGCACATACCTCACAGAGACTGAAGGAAAGTAAGAAATAATTAACTGACTGCAGTGAAATACCCTGTCACAGGCCCAGCACTGCTGGCTTGTGATCAGGCATGCAGGTGTAAAAGAGAAGTGGCACAAGAGTCTGAACGTTGAGACTATGACAGGACTGGCATCTTCCTGAAGTGCCTTGTAAGATGGAAAATTTATTTGCCATTTGTTAAAATCACTTCATGACTAAAAACATTTTAAAAGTGCATAGAAAATTTATGTGCCTCTTAAGGATGTATTTGACAGTAGTTGTTTTAGGCTTGGTGCTATAACGGCTCAACTCCCTGAGAGAAGCAAATTCATTTGTCATGTGATAGAGTCACCAGAGCCATCAACACACGACTTTTCCTCGGCTGATAACACTGTAGTTTATGGTGGATTTTGGCTGAACTCAAAGTAGAAAAGAAAGGTTGGAAAGCAAATGGAAAATAGTCCAACATAATGAAAGCATAGTTGCATCCAAGTTTGGAAGTTGAGCAGAGGTATGGACAGGATAAAAAAGACCATATGTATCTTGACAGTCTTGGTAAATTTGAGAGGTATGTTTCAGGAACCTAGGCTTGACTTGCGGTTGAATTAAGCTTAGCATTACGATCTGCATGGCAGTGGCCAAACCTGCTTTCATCTTCTTTTCTTCTAATGTTTGACATCTCTCTGAATTGTATCTATCCAGTATTTGTCCAGTGCCAGCTAGGTGCTGTGTTGCTGCTGCAACTGGGAAAGTTAATTGTCTGAAGAAGTTTCAGTAGACAGCCTAAATTGGTGGGCAGATATCTAAACTGACCAATAGACTGGAGAGAGGTTGTCTGTCTGTCCACTGGATTATGAATTAGGTGTGTGTATGAGGCTGTCATTGGTAGATCCAATGCATTTCCTGCACTTTGAGGTCTAAATCATGGTTTTGGATATAGATGAATGACTCGCTGTTTTAAAATGCTGGGTTATGCCTTATACTGATAAGCTGATCTAGCAGGGTAAACACCCCAGAGGAGGAAGACTTGTCTTCTATTCTTTGTTCAGCCTTAACAAGCTTAAATATGCAGGTATTTTCCAAGTTCAAATAAGCATCTTAGATACAGTCTTGCTGAAGCTAGACTGAAATGCGGCCAAAAATAAGAGGTTCATGTGGTCAGAGAGACGTCTTAGTTCCGGTCTCTGCTCCACTAACAGTTTTGTGCACTTAGCATTAAAAACAAAACAGGAACTGCTAAATAAAATTTCTAAAGTAAGTATTGAAAGCTTGAGACCGAGCTTAGCTCAGTGTCCTCATTACTAGACTCACAGATCTGTGTTCACACGCAAAAGAAATAGAAAGTGGTCTATCTTTGTCATCTTCTTTATCATTTGGTAAAAAGGGTTGTTCTAGAGGTTTCTGTAGTGACCAGAAATTCTAAAATCCTGTGGTCATCCTTCTTTCCTTAAAGGACAGTGGCAGTAAGTCTTTCACTGTGTGGGCATTACTACCAGTTCCTTCATTTAAGAAATCTGTTAAATTAGTCTCAGATTCATAATGAGACATTCTTCTCCCAAGTAAATAATGACAAGACAAGAGGAAACAGACTCAAGTTGTGCCGGGGAGGGTTAGATTGGCTATTAGGAAAAACTTATTTACTGAAAGGATCGTCAAGCATTGGAACAGGCTGCCCGGGGAAGCGGTGGAATCACCATCCCTGAAGCTGTTCAAAAAACATGTAGATGTGCCACTTCAGGACGTGGTTTAGTTGGCATGGTGATGTTGGATTGATGGTTGGACTTGATGATCTTAGAGGTTTTTTCCAACCTTAATGATTCTGTGATTCTATAAATTCATCCTATCAAACTACTGCAAGCTCGGGTCTTCTTTTTTATTGAGAAACTCTAGATGGTAGGATGGAGATTTTGAAATGTTTCTACAAAACTTGCTTAAGACTGCTCAGATGTTAATATTAAAGGCCTGTCATGTCTGATGGTGCTGATACTGCTAGTGAGAAGACACTAATCAGCAATTTGTAGATGATCTTAGTTTAGTTCATTCCAATGCTATAATTCCTAAATTATGCTGAGACACTGACAGATACTTTAAAAACTCCCATGAAAGTTTTATTTCACATGATTGAAACTTTGAGAAAACGAGGAATTTATTCTACCCTGTAGACAACAGAATTTTGTGGACACTGTGTATTGAAATTGCTCAAATAACTGAAAAGATATATTACTACAAGTCATAATTTCTATTCAAAGGTATCCTGTTGCCTATCCAAAACACTGAAGCAGAAATATAACTGTGAATGTCAACTAAATCAGATATGACATGTATTATAGTTGAGGCAAGTGACTCAGGTAGCTGTCATACAGAGAACTGATAGGTTCTGCCTCGGGCAGAGGAGAAATGTTGACACACCTGGATAGTCACATTTTATCAAGAAGTCAAACCTGCAGTGTCATGCTTTGGTAGAAAGTGACATTTCTCATCTCAAAAATATTTGATTCTTTAAAAGACTTGGACCTGGGCTAGAGCTAGATTACATCTGAGATTTAGTATGTGCTTCTTTATAGTCAATATCCTTGAAAAAGGCAGCCTGCCTGGGATTAAAAGATATATTTTTGCTTTCATATTGACAAAAGCTAACATAGCAAAGTAAATAATAAGATTGTTGTTATCAAGTACCAACATTTCTGAAACTCTATCACACTAAATAGCTCTATCTTTGTCTCTGGTGGCTATCAGTAATGAGGATGCAATTGCATTTTGTCATACAGTTAAGATATGATTATTTACAGACAGTTTATCCAGCCTTTGGCTTAATTTCCTCCTGATGAAAAGATATAAATTGGCTTTGTGCAGAGTCAGGTGTGGTCTGCAGGATGTATGTGCTCAGGTGCAGTGCCATGAAATGCAGGTGATCTGTCCAGTAATACTTTATATCCTGGCACAAAACCAAAGCAGAAAAAGCCCACAAGGGAATGTCTTCAAGAGACTTCCAGATGGTTTGGTACAGGCAGCTTGGGCACAGCTTGATTTATAGGTTTTGGCTAAGTGTGCATATAGCATTCAACTGGACTAGAAAGCCAGTCAAAAGCCTGGAGTGTTGTGGAGCACAGTATAGAAACAAAATCTGCAATACAGTTCCCAGTGCATGCTTTTGTGACTACTATACTCTTGCTTATTCCATGAATTGGGCATCACAAATCTCTTTTATATATAAATGAAGAGATAAGTATATATGGAAACACGTCAAATGTATAAGGAAATATCTTATTTTCTACTCCTAGGGATATATTGTTTCTATGTATCAAATCCAAGGTTAGGATAATTTATCTTTTTCTGTCTATTACATTTGTTCTTCTATCACATGGTTTTATTTATATTTTGACAAGGGTATCCAGATACAGCTCCAAGGTACTGTTAAGTTAAAAGAAATAACTAAGATTTTTCAGCTTTAGAAGTAAACTCTTGATGCATTTCGCCTGAAATTCAAGATCGTCTGTGGCACAGTAGCTAGGGAAGTACGAGCCCATATCTGGGCTGTTGCATAAGCGTGGTTCTACAGCTTTGAAACAGCCAGTTGACACTGACATGGGAGAGGCACTATGGAGAGTCGCTGACTGACACCTTGCTTCAGGAGCATAAGGCTGTTGACACGCAGATGAGGACACTGCTCTTCACTGTCTGCTGGAAGCATTTTGTAAGTAGAAAACAGTAATTTCAGTTTCTCTGAGCTTGTAACGAATAGAAGTAGTTAACAGCTACCAACAAACCTGTCAGATTCTCAGGTCATGCTTGGCCAGAAGAGAATTTGGGCAGTACTCCTTCATGGTTTCTGTTGTTCTTGATCCTTTGTGTCTAACACTGAGCAAAGAAGAGCCGTCAGAAATGAAGTGCAGCCTAGGAGCCTGGAAAGCATATTCCAATACATAATGTTTTAAAATAACCTGTCACTTATAAAGACTCGAAAAACAAGGTTGTTCCATTTACAGGCCTGTTAAGAATTACAAGCCAATATGGCCAATACATTAATTCACTCTGAGGCCTTGCTACCGTAATCCATCATTATCAGGCTCAGAAGTGGAAAGCCAGCATGACATTTAATAGCATATAGAGACATAAAATCTGGAAACTACTGCAACTTCTCACAAGCCATGTAGAATAAAACGTTAATCAAAAAGGTCATAAAGTGCAAATGATAAGTTGTTGTGCAAGAAAGCAAATCACATGCACTACTACCGCTTCCTTCACACTTCTATTCCTCTAGCAAAAAAACCTCTAAACCAACAGTCACTGCAGTTAGCCTTCAGGACTGCGACAGCTGAGCAGATCTAAAAAGAATGGAGTCCTAGGAAGAAGGATAGAAAGTGAGCAGTATCTGGGATCTTAATTTTCTTTGTTGATTGGTAAATAACAGCAACAGGAATGGGCCAGGAAGAATTGTGCAAGACCTATTGGGAATGAGGAGCTCTACAATAGGAGGAAAAGGAGCTCTGCAGAAAGATGGTTCTTGACTTTGGGAAGGACTGGAGGTGTGCTACAGTGGAAGGCAAGAAGCTCTAGGTAGTAGGTAATGCACTGTGTCCTATAGGATAAATATATTGCATGTGCCCACAAAAATCTGTCCCTTACTGTCTGTCTGACTTAACTATGGGACATTCTCTAGCAATAAGGGAATATTCATGGAGACTAAATGTCTTTGGGAAGTTAGCAACCAACCAGTGCATGGTAGAATAAGAGTCAGGCCTGGAAAACCCGGCAGAATCCAAGCCTGATGATCCAGCTTTCTCCTGGACTAATTGACAAATCCCATACCACTTAGCCAGGAGTTATGGTGGCCTTGCACTTCCTCATGCTGCCTCATGCTCTGCCAAGTCATGATGTCAAGCTCATGAAAAATGGAAAGGGGAGAGTTACAGTTCAATTGCCCTGCTGGATGGCCTCAGCTCTGCCCACTCTTGGAATCAGTCTTTGGGTTTTTCCCACAGTAAAGTAAAGATCTACTAGATGTCTGTGCATCAAAGTTAGATATACCTTGCTCCTGGTATGAAAATGATGTTAATTGCTTTGAAAGGGCATATATTGGAAAGCTGCAAAAAAAAGGATGGGGAGGAGGGGTTAAAAGAATTTCATAGGACAAGGAGTCCTTCTTGCTTCCTGTTCTGTATGACGGAGGCTGTGAGGGAAACTAGTCCTGCTGATGGCATCAGCAACAATGAGAGGAAGGAGGGCTAGGACTGGATGCTGAGATATCCCACTCCTGCTCCCTACTTCTGCCCTCAGGCTTTCTCTTTCCTTTCTAAGTCCTTTTCTTTCAAGGAGGAATCTGAAGGAGGCTGACGGGGGAAGAAGAGCTAAGTCATACTGAAGGGGAGATTTTATTGGTGCTTGCTCATTTCAGCCACAGCACCCAAAGGATAGTCCCTGCTGAGTTTGGTTCCCTCCTTCCCAAGATGCTCCCATCTGTCTTATCTCTAGAAATCTGTCTTATCTTTCGGGCCACAGCCTGCAGTACTGACAGAGTGAATGCGTGCTGTAGGCTCCTAGATATACATCCTGTACCTGGACAAAGGGTGAGTCTGTTGTTTTCAGGAACTTGGCTCCCATTCAGGCTCATGGTGTAGCTAAATAGCACCCTGGAGACAAAGCCTTCAAAGTTCCTGCTTACTGGCTACACATTTCTTTGTGCTCTTTCTCACTCTGTTGCAATTAACTGCCCTCTCAGCTGTGCTGGTGCACATGTTCCTGAGGCCATAAACATGGAAACAGTCCTCGCTAAAATATCCTCTAGTGTCAAAACCAATAAATGGAACCTGTGGGGTCTCCATCCTTGGGGATACTCAAAAGCCATTTGGACAAAGTGCTAGGCAACCTGCATTTACTGGCTCTTCTTGAGCAGAGAGTTGAACTAGACAACCTCCAGGGGTCCCTTCAACCTGAACTGTCCTGTCATTCTGGGGTTCTGTAAAATGAGGTTAAATCTCTGTTACCTGTTCAGTAATGGCAGAAAGGTAACTGAATAATTGGAAACAGCAACTTCTTAACAGGACTGTGTGTCTCATTGTGTTTCCCAGCATGGCCTGGCTATGCTGAAGCTTGCTCTTGCATATAGGGCTGGAAGAAATGGGTTTTTCAGGAGTCTGGGTCACAACCAGGCCATAGGGTCTAGCCTGAGTCCCTTGTTTGGGTGTAGCCAGGAGCAGAATTTGCAAGGATTCTGATACAGGCAGAGTAGGAACTGCACTATAAGTATGTGGATGTCATTTTCAGAGGCTGTAACACACTACCTTGAAACCAGTCTGCTCACAAGCTGTCTTGGTTCCATCATGTCAATTTGCATCAAGAAGTACTGGAAAGTCATCTTCTGCAATCAGTAACATTTGTGACCTTTTAAATATTTCTTTTGCTGAGTGGCAGTGAATGACAAGATCAAAGCTCAGTGGGTGATTAAACTGGAGAGATTTGATCTATAAGTAGGAAACTGATATCCAGTGCATTGAGAGGGTAATGTATTTTGGAAACTCATTGAAAAACTGGTAACAAATCAAAGCTGTGAAGCCTAATTGGAGCTTTGATGAGGTACAGAAAATTTCAAAGCAATCTAAGAGTACAAATGCATTTGAAAGCACTTGGAAAACTAAGCTATTACTTAAGTAATTATTCCCACTATAATATTGTGAACTCACTTCGAACAGTTTCATATGTTAAACATCTAGGATCTAGACTGACTCAGGCCTGATGAATGGTATGAATAGTGATCTGACTGTGTTTTTACACAATTATTGGCTTTAGGGAATGAGTTTTCAGACAAAGGAATGGCAGTATAAACAAACATTAAAATCAACCTAAACTTCAAAGAAAGATGCTGTAGGGCTTTCTTTGTCTGCAGTTGTTCCTGATACTGCATTTTGTGTGCTTTTGTTTCCGGGCTGACAGCAAAAGCTGAGATTTACAGAATCACAGAATCACAGAATCTTAG
>NW_010163291.1:0-18592 GCF_000695765.1 Mesitornis unicolor | reverse complement strand
AGAACAGCTAACATGGCTGAAATCATGGTATTTACAAACTGCTATGGATAACACTACTTACTTAAAATTGTTTTACTGCATGCTAGAATTCCTTTGTTGCTTTACTACGTGCTAGAACTTTCCGTTTGAATGCAGACACGCTATGGATGCAACTTGGGGCACTAAAGACAAAGTTGCCCGTTACAATTTTGTTGATCTAACAGCTTACTACTACTAAAAGAGGGCAGTTTCTTTCCTTCTCTTACTTTCTGCACTGTGTCAGCAGCCATCAGATTCTCTGCACAATCAGTACAACTTGCTGGGCTGGTAAAAAAATAAGAAACCTGACCTGGCAAAATTGAATCATTGGGTTAGCAAACTGAATCAGCTCCAAGCAAAAGGTCAGAGAGGGAAGTCACAGCCAAGAGACTTAGGGAAAGGTGGAAGGACTGGAGTGAATGGAGCGGGAATTTGCTAGATTAGATGATTTTCACTGAAAAGTCTGTTTTACACCAGTCAGTGAAAGAGACCTCAGACTCTAATTATACATGAATTCCTGAATCCTTAGTTCCTAAACCCGACGTAGGACACTACTGCAGAATTCTGGGAGACTCAAATGACAGAAAAACCACCAGTATTTTGGGATTTGCATAGGTTTTGTAATACTCCTGGCAAGTTCAGATCAAGTTGTTAACATTCTGCTTCTGCTCCATTCTTAAAACACAGCAGAAATTCCAGAGTGTGGCATTACCACATTAAATGAGAAACATTAAACGTAGCATTAGGTGATGCAGTGACAGAGGACACAGACAAGGAAGGGGTACTAGTGCCTTCTTTGCCTGCAGTCATCAGCAGTGATGTCTCTCAGATCATTGATCTTAGTGAAGGAGTTCAAGAAGAGCTACCAGCAGTGGATGAGGATAGGGGGTTTACCTGAGATAACGTGACCCATGCAAGTCCATAGGACGCACCAGGCTGCATTCAGGGTACTGAGGGAGCTGGAAGGTGTCCTTGAAATACCAATCTCTATCATCTTTGTGGAGATCTTTCGTGGCTTAAGCCCAGTGGGTAGGTGAGCACCACGATGCCCACAAAATGGGGTCAAACAAAATAAGGACTGGGAGGGCTTCTTCTCACCACTTAGTGGTCACGGACAGAAGACAGACCCATCATAGGGAGAAAAAACAAACAAACAAACAAAACAATTTGTTACCAATAACATCAGAGTAGAACAGTGAGAGACACAACCGGATTTTAAAGTCAAACACCTTCCCTCACCCCTTCCTTCTTCCCAGGCTCAGATTTGTTCCCTGTTTCTTTACCTCCCCTGCTTTGCTCAGAAGCACAGGGGGATGGGAATGAGGGTTGCAGTCAGTTCATCCCATGTGGTCTCTGCTTCTCCTTCCTCTTCAGGGGGGTAGGGAGGACTCCTCCCACTCTCCCTTTGCTTCCACATTGCATTTTTCCCACAGGAGAAAAGTCCTCTACAAAAGTCCAAATGTGGGTCTGCCCATGGCTGCAGTTCCCTCATGCAGAAACTGCTTCAGCCCAAGATCACAAAGCTCCAATATGGGTCTGCCCACAGTTGCAGTTCCCTCATGCATGAAGTTCTTCAGCACACACTGTCCATGGAATCACGGCCTCTTCAGGGGCAGCCACTTTCTCATGTGGATCTCTGCTCCACCCGTGAACCTCGACGGGCTCCAGGTGGGTCAACCTGTGCTCTTGTTATGGATTGCAGGGGCAACCTTGGTTCTGCACACGTCCTCCTTCCCCCTCTCCTTTCTTCCTTCACTGACCTCGGTGTTTTAGAATCCTAGAATGTATTGGGTTGGAAGGGACCTCTAAAGCTCATCTAGTCCAAGCCCTGCAGTGAGCAGGGACATTGGTACCAGATCAGGTTGCTCACAGCCCCATCAAGCCTGACCTTGAATATCTCCAGGGATGGGGCCTTCACCACCTCTCTGGGCAACCCGTTCCAGTGATCTATCACCCTCATATTGAAGAACTTTTTCCCAATATCCAACCTAAATCTACCCTTTTCTAGTTCAAAATCATTATTCCTCATCCAAATGCTACATGACCTTGTAAACAGTTCTTCCCCAAATTTCTTATAGGCACCTTTCAGGTACTGGAAGGCCACTATAAGGTCCCCTGGACCCTTTTCTTCTCCAGGCTGAACAACCTCAAGTCTCAGCCTATCTTTGTAGGGGAGGTGCTCCAGCCCTTTGATCGTCTTTGTGGCCTCCTCTGGACCCACTCCAGCACTTCAATGTCCTTTTTGTGTTGGGGACTCCAAAGCTGGACTCCGTACTCCAGGTGAGATCTCACAAGAGGCATTTGAAATCTTTATGGATTGTATCTGGCTATGCCCTAACATTTACAAAATACTTGCATACTGTTATTGGTTACATTGTTTTAGTGTGCTAGTATTTGTCTTTAAGGCAAAGTAGTACTAATTATATACTGAACTTCTAATTTAGATGAGGCCTCTGCTTTGGCTATATGCAGCATAGTATTGGAAAACTATTGCATCACTGCGGAAAAATTCCATCTTATTTCAAAAACAAAGATGAATATTCAGGAAGTATTAATAGACAAGCATCATCTAGTGCTTGTTCAGATCTCTGTGTTTTGGCTGATACCATTAGCTACAGGGTAAGTATCTGCAAACTTTGGTTACTGAAATTATGCAGATATAGTCTGGATCACAGCGGTGAAGAGTTTTGTTTATAAGAAGTGTTTCACTGGGAAACTCAAGTTGCATAAATATAGATAATTGGATAATATGGTGTAATATTCCAGATAGTGAATAATATTTTACTTTTGATGATATAATGCACTGGTTCTGCTACCTTTATTGTCCAAAATAGTGCCATGTCTCATTAACACTTAACACCAGTTTTCGAATCTGGTGTTTTATTCTCAAATCATCACATCCTAAGCTAGATGATTATGTGGAAGACTCACGTCTTTTAAAGTAAAAATAGGAATGTCCAGTGTTTGTGGTTCTGAAACCCAGCCTGGAAGGAAAGAAAAGTATTTCCAAAGCTCCCTAAATCTTATTTTGGTTCCTTCAGTTCCTGGAACTGGTCACTGAAGCGTGTTGGGTGCCCATCTGTCATTCTCCAAACTGTCAGTTGATCTTTGAATCACAGCAAAAGTAAATGCATGGGTGAAAGTATCCATCAGCACAGAGGTTTTCTCTCTCTCTTAACTGCACTTTGCCTTAGGCAATTTTTCAGCTACCAGTTATGAGAATTATGTATTATGCATTTCCTTATAATAATAAACAAAAGCCTAATGTATCTCAGGCCATACTTCAGTCCTTAGTGAAGAATTTATGTCAATATGAGATGTTGCCTTTGGACACACGTCTTCCTACTCCATCATTAATTAGATTAAAAGGATAAATACAACTTGTTTAATGCTTTTTAGAGCAGCAGAAATAACAACTTGAGGATCAGTAAAGCTGTGTGGGTCAATGTGGATCATGGAGTAAAGCCTACCCAAAAGCATCGTGCAGATATGTGAGACTTTGACTAGCCCTGTTCAGCTCTAACAGGCTGGATTAATCCAGTAATTGCTTCCAAAGAAGTAACAGATTAATTTGCTGATTTAACAGTTCCCATATTCATGATATTTGTAGCACATTTGCAGACCAGAAGGTGACGGAAAACCCAGTGACAACTGCTAATTGGCCTTGGATATGGAGAACATCAAGGAGATTGGCCTCGTTATGTGATTAGCAAGGCTACTGATGGCGTATGCTGACAGTATGATATAGAAAGTAATAAACAGTGAAAACACAAGCAACTCCGGGAGAGACACATACGTGGACACCACATTGGACACCAGCATGGCTGAGCTTCTAATGGAACTGCTACACATGGAAGTTGAGCTGCCAATGCTGGACCCCAGACATGCAATGATCAAAGTGAGTGTCCTCTTCTCCTGCGACCATGGTGCCGGTTTGGCATGAGTGTGGAGTGTGTGCATGCTGCAGAACACAGGTCTACAATTAGAAATCACTGACAATGTGCCGTGTCCACCTTGGCAAGAGAAGAAATTTGAGATTCCATATGAAAGAGTTGTGTGATTTTGTTCTCACATCCACCCAAGTACTCATTTCCCAGTGACAAACTGCTACCTTAATCTGACAAGAAATGCTTAAGCAAAGGAATAGGAAATCTCTCAGTACTTGGATTTGTCCATGATTTTAAAGCATTCTGCCTATAATGTCACTTGGCTGATGTAAAACTCAACTTCTGTAGTGTGCTAATAGGCACGTATTCCAGAAGTCTTTTCAGTTAAATAAAGCGGAGGTTTCCAGGCAACAAAGAATTTGGCAAAATCAAGTCCAAAGAAAGTGCATAAGATGCCTACATGTACCTTACATAAAACCTATAGATGATCAGAGGAATGCGTTATTTATAAAAATGACCACAGATCTTATTCTCAGACAACGTTACTTGGACAATATCTAAACATTTTCCACACTAAAAGGCTTCTGCATTAACTTCAGACTGAAATTGCAGAAAAGTAATTAAGGGTTTGAATGTTTAACATTCTAAAATAAATAAAGCTAGCATTTTTCATGTGTCAGTTTAAAGAAGACACTAAGTTAACTGGATATCACAAAGCAGAGAGTAAATCTGAAAAATAAGGACTGCTACCGAGGCCCAACGTGGCATCACTAAGAAATGCAAGTTTCCAAATGCAGACAAAACCAAAAGTGAAATATGACATTACTATGATATGCACTCAACTATGGTGGCAGAAAAAGTTCAGGTTTTCCTTACTGACTTTAAGGAACTGGTAGGAGAGCTTTGAAAATGTGTGTAAGGAAAGATTTGGACATCAGTACAATTATAGCTGGTGATGTAAATGCAATCAGATGAAATTTATTAGTAAGATCAAAAATCTGACAGCGGCAGTGAGGAGGAGACAATGCAGCAAGGCAGAGAAGGAAAGGTGATGGTAACTGGAGTAGCAGTAATTGATACATCCCTTCTTCTGCCATGAGCTGAATGCTTCGTGAAAGTTAATATGGAATAAATTTTTAAAAATAAAGAAATAAAAAGGGAAAAGTTTGCACTGGCAACCATGCATGGATGCTGAACATTCCCACATTCCCAGCTATTACCTCTACGTTGCTAAAAATTGAGATTTAAGGGCTAGTAAGATCTGCAGATGGAACAACATTTTGTTTTCTTCTTCTAGTGCAGACAAAGGGGTGAGATGAAGGGTTTTTTCCCCATTTTCAGAGAAAAATAAAATCTTTTCATGCATTCTTGTCAGTAATTTAAAAAACATTTATGGGAAATAAACCAAAACCTGTAAGATTAACTAAACGCAGACACAATTTATTGTCACTTTTGGAATACGTAATTGCCTCCTGAATCTTTGAACTTAACAGGCAACAAGAAGAAAAACAAAAAGAAAAAAAGAAGAAAAATAACCACCAAGAAAAACAGAGTCTGTTTTAAGATATTAGGATGGAATAAATTGAACAGCCACTGGTTATAAAAAAACATGCAGGTTTTGCAATGCTGTTACAGTTCTGCCACACCAGTAGAAAAACTGCTTCTCTGTACCAGCAGCTCGGAAGGTGCTCAGCACATTGATAAAGTAGCTATAAAACAGCAGCAAATTGCGGCTGCCTGGACATCTGGGGAATGCACATGCAGTCAGTTTGTTACAATTTGGCAATTACTTCTGTGGCCATGCAGTTTGTTATTAGGGATGCAGAAAAGTGCTTTTTCAGAGAGCAGGAAAAACGTTAACAGAACTAGCACCGTGAAACTGCAGGAGCAGCGCTTACCTACACCGTTTACCATCAGAACGGGAAGAAAACTGATTGCCAGTGGCTTTGAAGCCCTCTGTGATTAGAAAGCAAAAGAGCTCCGTTGGGGATGGAAGCCACACGGACCTTGCACGTCAATAACCGCACCAGCCATCTGCAGGAGCTGCTCCCCTGCCTCCCCAGCCCTGGGGAACGGACAGGGGCAGAGCAGGGCAGGGGTCCTCATTGCTGGGCTGGGGAAGGGTTTTCATGGCCACAGCATCCAGAGAAAACACGCACCGTGGGTGTCAGGAGAAAGAAAATTAGAGATGCAGTAGCGGTGTTGCCAGTGATACTCCGAGAGAACCGGGAGCATGGGCTTTGCCACTGCAACAGACGATTCCCTCGCTCTAACAGGCAAAATAGCAAAATATTTTGTCAGCTTAGGTTCACATAAACATATTGCTAACTATACACAAAGGCACGGGGTCTAGCTTAATGAACACTGATGCTCTAATTAGCAGTTTCCAAAATCTGAGAAACAACAGTGGCCACTGGAGGGCTCAAACACAGCTTAAGAAATTTTATCCCAGGCCATGGACTGTGCTGGGCCACCAAGCAAAGATGAGGTGTAAATGTCATTGAACAACTAGGAGTGACTATTTGAGAATCTAAATTTCAAGCACCGTAGCTAGTAAGGTGTAATTACGAGGTGGATACGATGTTGTCCTAAAATCTATTTTGCATATTCCTCTTTCTAAACACCTTTTGGTAGCAGAAGGAGGATATCCTGTTCCTATTTGCCACCATTATCATGGTGATTTAGACATAAAGTATTATTTCTTGGAAGCCTTGCAATAAAAATCTTTTTCTTTATATGAAGGCCAAACCTGTGCAAGTGAAAATTAAGGCAATGAGACAGTAATTTTACCATTTTCCCACTGCAGCAGGTTGAAGGGCAGTAATCAGAGCAGTGTGATTTCTGCTAAACCAGATGATTACAAATCAATATTTTATTCATTTATTCCTGAGGAATTATCAGAAAGTTTGGACAAACTCTAGATAAAGAGGAAAAGGTTAATTAACTCGATATTTAATAGTCTTATGGCAAGAACAAGATATGTCTCAGTAACTCTTAAAATAATCTCTCATGTATTTTTATGTGAAAAGAAGTGAAAGGTCTTCACAGATCTTTCTGAGAATTACTGGAATAATCTTTAAAAAGCAGCACTCCAGATAAGTGTTTGGATGAAGTTAAACAAGTCCATTTAGAAAGCACATGTACAGTATCTGTCTGTAATCTCATAATGAAACTACCAAGGCTGGTAATATCTTCAGTGCAAACTAGGTTATATTTAACACTGTGGAAGCTGGAAGGTGGGAAGATGGGAATCCACCAAGACAAAAAATTACATGAATGTGTGAGTTGAAATCTCACAGTGAGTTGCAAATTTAAATGGACTCAAATAAAAGCAAAATGAGATAAGGTGGAATGCAATCACTAATTTTCAGGTAAGTAAAAGAGACGCATTAAGATTCATAGTACACATGTTTTCAAAAGATAACAGATTTTGAGTGACCCCACCATGATCAGTTCCTGTTAAAATATCATGAAGGGTGCTGACAGAACTTTACACCTCACCAAAGCACAAATATTTGTATCCTTGGTCACTTTGGACTCAGGTTCTCATTAGCAAATTCAAGTATTAGTTTTTTCTTATTATATTGTTGTTGAGTTGGGTTTTTTAATGCCACTTACTATTTATTGCATTTATCATCCTTCAATATCTACTTTGTTCATAAGCAAAGAGTCATTTCCTGAATGACTGTGAACATTCTTCTGGCCATCATAAACTTAGAAGTGCAAAATGTTCAAGTTGTAAAGGCAATTTTCAGCAAGAAATGTGAACATGCATGAGTTTCCAAAAGCCAGATGAAGATGGTTCTGGTACTGCTGCTCACAGATACATTTTTTAAATGTGACCACTGAAGTACAAAATGAGAACTTAAAAACTGTCAGATAACAAATGAATGCTTAAATGCTGTAAGTGGTAATGTTGTTTTCCCTGAGTTAAATCATCATCTTCTGCCTGTGCTCTCAGCAGCCAAGTTAAAGAAAATAGCACTTATTCACAGGCCAAGAACATCTTGTATTTAAGCTCGGTGAGAACCATGCTGACCTTGACTAATGAGTTTTATCCTGTCATAAATACAAAATTAAAAAGAGAAAAAAGGCAGTCAGAACAGCAATTTCTCCAAGTCAGAAAAACTGCCTGGAACTCCTACAAAAGCCTTGTATTCATGTCCTCCAGTGCTTGAAATAAAAAAAACCAGGAGATGTGCAGATAAGGTTGAATTTTAAATGGGCTGTATGAAAGGCATGCTAGCTCTCTTAAAGCCACACAAATGCAAAGGAGCCAAAAAATTAGAAAAGCAGCATGAAATCTATGTGCATGCCAGCATCTGGGTATCGCAGAAGGGGTAGGAGAATGAAAAAACAGTAGCTATCTCTCTTCTAAATCTTTTTTCATAACAACTTTATAAGTTTTAGGTCGTTCTATGCTATTAGCATTATAGAGGCTCCATGGAGCTGGTACGAATGGAAAGGTGAGAGGAAAAGCACTAGGTTAAGTAATAAAAAAATTAAGTTTGAGTACAAAGACTTTGGTGGAACATTTTTTCTTCACTGTTGATTCGTCTTCCTTCACAAACTAGATGACCATTCCCCAGTCAATTACACATCATCAAAAAATTACCAAACTCATTTCAGTTAAGGGACACTGAAAGGAAAGAAGTGAAACAATCTCCCGCTAGACACCCTTGCTATTCAGTTAAAGACCCAGAAGAGGAAATACATAAAATAAAGTCTTCCAAGTTTAAAAAAGCAGTCTTGAAAAGCTCCACGTGACTTCTCCTTAATCAGTCACCTAAAGAAATAAATACATTGCTCGTGGACTGTAGACTTCATTAAACATGTATGTCTTCATTTCCTCCTGGTGCTTTTCGGAGTGCTTGGTAGCTTGCTACATGCCTTGCACACACAGTGCGGTGAGGGGTGCTCTGGTGCTGCCTCCCCCAGGACTGTGTGTGCATACTGGGCAATAAATGTTTCACACAAACTTCATCAAGCAGCCTGAAATTGGAAGCTGCTAGATTCCTTCTTGTCTGAATTTCCACATTGCCACTTACTCGCTGTCTTTCCCACTTTGACATTGATTTCTCCATAATGAACAGTGCAAAGTTTGTTAGATGAACTGTCAAGACTGACAAAACGCGCTCCTATCCAAGAATAATTTATAGCCTGTGTTTCGGTCGTTCCTCTTGAGGAATGTAGGTTGACCCTCAGGCGAGGGAAGATATGAACATAGTTTTCAGGAAAGCTACAGCAAATGAGTGAGATGGCTTCACTATCCGAACTTCCTTCAGTCATATTAAAAAAAGAAAAAGCTTTTTCTGGTCCTTGAAAAAACCATCAGGATCCTAACCCCAGGCTGTGGATACCACAGCCACCTTGTTATCTTACAATGCACTGCAGGATGTATGGCATTTAAGTTATAACCGTGAAACAAAGACAAATTTTAGGTTTGTGTTATAGTTGTAACTGTGGTCTATGTACACACAGAACACACTTAGTCACCGGTTCACTGGGTGGTCCAGTGACTCACCACGAGACCATGGACTGATTTGAGGCAATCAAAAGACTTGAGACTGTGGATGGCTTTGAGACAACGAATTGTTTTGATACAAAGTGCTTAACTGAACTCCTGCCTCCTTCACAGCAAAGCAATTGATTAAATGTCCCAGAATGTCTCCAAGTGAGACTTTGAGACTGTCCCAGAAGTTCTCCTGCCAGATTCTGTACGACAGGGGTGAACAGATCGGCAGTGTTAGTATGCTTATATACGATTTACACCCTGGATGAGGAATCACACAGGCTCAGTGACTCCCCCAGGCAGTTCCAGCTGTAGAATTGGCCATGCTCAACAAAAATAGATAATATATTTGGCAATCAGTAAATACATTTATTTGAGTCCACACACTACTTTATCTTACTGTAATCTGAACAGTTTTTTAATTTCATTTTCTGGAAGTTGCAGCACAACAATCCATGCAGTTTATGTTGCTGAAAAACTAAGAGTTAGCATTTCCTCAGATAATGTCCAATGTTTTGATTGATTGAGAGTGTTTTAAGTAAAAGCATTATATCTGGTAAATATTCTCATAGCTTCACATTCCAAGAAATACAATATGACATAAAATTTATCATATGTTATTTCACCCGATGCTGAAGATAACACCTTCTCATAGTTGCCCTCATTAGAAACTCAGCTATATTCTGTAGGTCAGAGCATGACCCATTCCTTTGAAATTAAAAGAAGCTTTTATGGATTATTTTCATATTAAAAACCACAGCATTTTTCCCCATCTAATATTATTTCTAAAAATGTTCTGTTCTATTTTCTACTGATCAGGCTTTTTCCTCAGCAGGCTACTTAAAACATAGGACAGAAAATAACAGCGTTTTCAGCTATCTATTAGAGAGAAATTAAAAAGTCTCTAAGAATAGATTAATAAAATTAAAATGGTTATTTTTTCACATTTTCACCATGATAAGACAGAGGCACTTGTGTCCACACCAGCACAAAATGCTATAAACCTGCTAAAGAATCACTTGCCGAAATTTCAGAATATTTGTTGCAAAGATATTTAAAGCACTTTTTTTAATAAGCTGTTTTGTGCAGGGAAGTTTGGAACAATACAGAGAGATGACACAAACCATGACTGCTTTTCTAATGTCATTTCAGCTGCCCTAAAGACAGTGGGAAGAAGATGCTCCGTTTCCTCAGTCTCCCTAGCAGCTACTCAGTCTTATTGAGGACTGCCTTCTTATGGAAGACTGATCTTCTGAACACAAACTAGAGAAGACAACACTGAAAACACAGAAGCATAGGAGTTTTCAATAGTGATCTTACTAAACAAACAAAAAACCACAATATAATTCATTTAGGAATTTAATTTTTAGACTTTTATATTGGAGTCTTGTGATTTAGAGCCAGGTTGGCCACTGGACAGATGCTCTCTATGAACCCCTCTCCCCTCCCCAGAAGGGAAGAGAAAAGAGAATAAGGGAGAGAGACTTACGAGTTGGAAAATAAGCTAACAGGTTTAATGAAACAATAATACTGATACTACAGGATAATAATGTAAATAGGGAAAATAGTGGAATATATACAGATATGTACAAATATATATGTAAAACCAATATAAAATCCTCTCCCCACCCTCCCCCAATGACAAATACGTCACCAGAGGCTCTGCAGAGCAGGACATTGGAAAAGTCCCAGACTGACCCAGCACCAGATAGGAGAAGGATGCAGGAACTGGATCCAGGAACACACAGATTGGGATCGGAGGCAGACAAACAAGCAGGGTTCTGCTCAGAGTTTGGCCATTGCAGAAGAAGAGCAGAGGGCAGGAGGGAAGGCGGCTGAGAAGGGTCGAGCCCCTCGTAATCCCTCAGCTTTATACCGAGTATGGCATGGAAAATCTACTTGATCAGTTTTGGATCTGCTCCTCCCTGTAGGTGCAGATGTGGCACCCGTGGTGCGAGAGTGGCCTTGTGATGTTTACACAGAATCACAGAATCCCAGACCGTTAGGGATTGGAAGGGACCTCAAAAGCTCATCCAGTCCAATCCCCCTGCCGGAGCAGGAACACCCAGATGAGGTTGCACAGGAAGGCGTCCAGGCGGGTTTTGAATGTCTCCAGAGAAGGAGACTCCACAACCTCTCTGGGCAGCCTGGGCCAGGGCTCTGTCACCCTCACTGAGAAGAAGTTTCTTCTCCAATTGAAGTGGAACCTCCTGTGTTCCAGTTTGTGTCCGTTACCCCTTGTCTTATCATTGTTTGTCACCGAGAAGAGCCTGGCTCCATCCTTGTGACACTCACCTTTTACATATTTATAAACATGAATGAGGTCTCCCCTCAGTCTCCTCTTCTGCAAACTAAAGAGACCGACATAACACACACATTTACATAACATACAGGCACTTGTAGAAGTGAACACTGTCTGGAAAAACATGCCATTAGTTTCAGCAAGTACAGCCACTTAGAAGAGACTGAGCTGAAAAGTAAAACCGCTGAATAGAAAATCAGTTCTATTTAGCTCAAACCAGGACAGGAGGATGAAATTAATTCAGGATTTAATCATGACTAGTATGGAGTAGCCACTCTTTTGAAATAGTAAAACTACTGAATAGCAAGAAATGACAAAAGCCTGTGAAGGACTTAGAGCTGATGGCAACACACAGGTCATGCCAGGGTCATTTTCTCTACTTCTTTATGCAGTAGTCTGCAATAAATGGGATAAAGGCAAAATTGTCTTCCTCTGGAGAGCAGGGCTGGGACTGATTGGTTGGGATTTTTTTTGATAATCAGAACATGTGTATATTAGGTCTTTCATCACCACGAGTAAAGGCAATGTAACTAAGGCAGGTCTTCCCTTCGGAGAGCACGGGATGTGTGCCAATTCTTTAAACCTACTCATGCAAAACAGTGACTTTTTTGGAATTCAAAGCAGCAGTTAGTCATCATTTCACCCTCTGCTGCATTTGATACCATACAGTTTGCTGGCCAATAAAAGTCAAGCCTGAAGTAGAGGATGTCTCTGGCCTTATTTATTACTGATTTTTTTTTCTTGTTACGTTCACAGTGAGGTTTTCTTAAGGGTAAATAAGCACCGAGAGTGACCTGGGGAAATAAGACTTTAGCAGATGAAGATGAAAAGTGAAAAAAGTGGCAAATTGTAGTGACACTTTAAGTGTAAGATAAATTATAACCTGAGGTAGCAAAATTTGTTCCCTGACTACGTGGTCCATTCACCAGTATCAGCTACTCTGTATATGCAGGACTGTTCTCAAAATGAAAAAAGATTGTTTTAGGATAAATTAAACATCTATAGAGCAGTAGGAAATGCCAGAGCTCAGAAATAAGACTCATTTGGGATCATCTCCTTAATATTAAAATTCTAAAATATTAAAGGAGTCTGACTTAAAGTTTGTATTTCTTATCTTGGAGTCAGACATCTCCAGCTCTTCTCAAGTGCTTTACTAAATTATTCCTCCACTGATATGACAAAGATTGCTGAATAGGCTGGACAAATTTTCATTTCCAAATTTCCAGAAGGAACTCTGGTTACTGCGACATCACACAGGACCATAATAGGACAGGATTCCTTCTGTTAAATGAGTTTTGTGATAACAAGAAAACACCAACAGAATCAATCCTTATGCAGCTGATTGAAAGAAAGTCACTGGGAAAATAAAAAAAGATCTATAGAGAGCAAAAGTACATGTGCCGAGCTACACATGTGGAGCAATCTTCATAGTTTGACAGAGTTTCCATTCAGCTTTTCCAGGGTTCTGTAAAAGGCTGCACCTTAATACCCACGGCTCATTTTCCCATATGACAGACATCTCAAAATTTTATTAAAAAATTTTATTAAACGTTCTCTCTACTAACAAAACCTTTTTTTTTCTTTGCCTAGAGGAAAAAGAAAATGAATCAAAAGTAGCTTTTTCTATAACACAAAATTATATTTTAATGAGAAAATATTTTGATACCAACCCTTTACGAAATGAGGTAATACGCATTTGTTTGGAACTTTCATTAAGGTTTTGATGGTTGAATGAAATAGAAAAATTAATATTTTATAATACATTTCTATTGGTTATTTGAAATATGTGCAATATCAGTGACAACACAGATTTTTAGTAAAAGAGAAACCTCTTTCCTGTAAAATCCTTAAAATTTTAGGTAACTTTCAGTATCCTGGAGAAACACACGTACTGAGTACAGTTGTACCTTACTGTCCATCACATGCTATGGTGGCAGTTGTGTTCCAATATGACGGAGCACGACTTAAGCAATTTATCTCCTCTTTTGAAATGTAGGTAAGCACTGAATTTTCCACCCACTTGGTAAGTGATTCTGAAAGGATTATGGCAAGTGTATCTCAAAACACCTAAAGCAGAGTGGAAAAATGCCAAGAATTCCTTGTAGATGGTAAGATCTTATTTGGCAGCCCAATTTTAGGACTGGGATTTTAGGAAGGAAATAATTTTAATCAAATTAAAGTCTTTAATTACCTTCTTAGGTTTTTTTATTATTATTAAATATTGTACACTAAATGTGCATCAAGCACATTTGCAAAGTGATAAAGATGTGCATGCACCTGCCTACAAAAGCAAAATAATGCTTCTCTGGACATACTTAAGGGAATGTGCATTTTGCTTGTAGCAGCAGCACTTTGAAGGCTATAGTTTTGCAATCTATTGTAATACAGAATTTTAAAGCAGGTAAGATAACGACTGTGGGCCTTTCAATGAAATAAAATATTTTAGCATATTCTTGAGACTGCTGACTGTGTTTTTATGATGGAAATTTTTGAAGTCTGAAGTTAGCGACATTGGAAGTCCTCCCATGTCAGAAAGCCAGGCTAAATGGATATCACTCTGTACGGCAAGTGACCTCCTAGAAATATTACTCAAATTTGACATCCCCATAAACCTTTCGCTGGCATTCCCAGAGTGAAGCCATCCAGATTATAATCTCTACCAAATGCTGAGCATGTGAATGTCCTGGTTCACCTGAGTGCAATTGATACTGCTGTGCCCATTGGTTACCCAAATAAAGTCATAATGAGCCCTCCAAACTGCTTTTACCCAACTCTACTCTTCCAGTTTCTCCCAGAAGTAGATATACAACTACTGGCATGCAACACTGAAGATATATCATCAAATAAATAATCTGTAGCTAGACACCCAGCAAATCTATTAGCAGCAGAGAGGTTTGCCATTAAAGCCACATAATAATTTTAGCTCTCTGTCTTTCTAAAATTAGAAAGTGTTGTGGCTTATTGTGAGGCTTTACTAGTAAAAAATTCTGTTTACTTAATCATTTATTAATTAAACCTTGATTACTAGTTAATAGGTAGCAGCTATTGCTTGTGAAGAAAATCCACAGCAGTTTTAGCCTGTTGTTTTGTGACAGGTCTTCAAATTCCTCAAAAAATTTTATTGGCAGGTAACCCTGAAGCACTTCATAATAGTAAAACCTCATGCATAAACTCGTATTTCACAGGAAATGAATGGAAGACTTAATCCTAAATATTAATTTGAGTATTGAATGGTATAATTCTGGAGTTCAATATTTATTTACAGTGCAGACAACAACACGTTTACTTTGTTAAACATGTTTGTGTTGGAAAATTATCTTCCATTCTTAGAAAAACCAAAGAGTATTTGAGTATATTTAGTAGCCTTTAAGATGGTAAAACTTCCCTTTTTCTCTGGTCTACAATTGCTGAGAATGATGATGTGCTTTAATATTTTTGCCACAAAATCACCTCTGTAGATTATGCTTGCAAATCCTGGAGATTATCCAAATGAAATGGCTGAGCAGGCATGAACAGATTTAACATCTATGTCAAATACTGTTCTTTGGAGGACTTCAGGACTGATGCTTTTCTCAGCTCTTCTGGGTATAATCTTCCTGACACTACCTCTTCTGGACTGAAAATCTATTTCTTATTTGCTCTTATAAAATACAGAGGTACTTTGTCTAGGTTTTAAGAAATAGGAGTTGCTAAAGATCAAAAATCCTCTGGGGGAGGGGGGAAATATAGAGCAACAACTTTAATATCTTTGGTCCAGATTACAGGATTTTATCCCATGATAAGGAAGACACAAGGGTCAAGCCCTTAAATTTGTTCAAATTGGTAAGCCTTAGAGGTTAGTTTCAGACACTAGTTCCATGTCTGACATGTGCAACCTCTCCCACATCCACATCTCAGTTACCCAGCAACAAGGATGGGCTATTAACAGAGCACACAACCTAATCCTTGCAAGAATTAGCCAACCTAATAAGCAGTGAGATCTTTTCTGAACCTACATTCTTCTACAAAGCTATTCTTAACAGCGGTCTTCCTGTGTATCCTTTTGTCTTTATGTCTTGAGAGATAAAGAATTTGGCAAGTCATTTCTTAGGATGTCCTGTGTAAATGAAAACAAAATGCAGCAGACGATTTTCATATAGTGATGTGCAGGAGCATGAGGATGTATTCTAGACAAAGATGCTTCAGCTCACAAACAGCCCAAAGAAGCAGGGGTAAACCATCTCCAAATCCAGTGCAAATCCTTTCTCACAGTCTAAAAGAGACTATTTCGTTCTGAAATGAAACAACTACTTTACCCAGCTATTTACTACACAATCTCAGTAAGTGGGATTAGTAAAACTATTAAGGCTTGTTACCACATAACAGATATGGAAAGGATAAATGGCATCTTCATCTAGATGGTTAACAAATTTCTGATATCAAACTAGACAAACTAGTGATCTGAAAGGATTATAATCATAATTCTTCTGAAAAACACTCTAAGCATGCAATAATTTGTGTGGAGGCCACTGCTCCCTGCAATCTACCTCCTAAAGACTTTTGCTTCTTATAATAGCACTTACACAGCCTTTGTAAAGACTCAAGCAAAACATCAACATATGTTTTGATTAGAAGGTAAAAAATACCTCTGTAAGGAATTGCCCTGTTCTGTAATCAGTTTGTACGATCATTCCATTCTGCAACTGAAGTAGCTCCAACGAGATAATTTTAAACTATTAAAACTTTCATACAAAAACAACACAACTAAAAATAAGTTTGTGAGGTTTTTAATCTTGTATGCGTCAAACCTAATCTGTTACTGTCACAGGAAGAAATACAAGTTTTATTACATTCATTAGCGAATTAAGGTGGATGAGGCTGATAACCAGCCAGAAATAATTCTTTGAGCAATACTGATAACTGAATATGGCAATAGCTCACAACTGTCACGGAAGAACACGATTTCCATGATTTAGGAGTGTAACAAATCCTGCTTTTACAGCTGTGCCAGGATTAACCTGCAATATCAAGATACTAGATAGCTAAGAAGCCTGTGAGAATGGTCAGATGATAACGCTGGTGCTTTAAGCTATTCAGTTTCTTGTCCAGCCAAGGTTCATTTACACATTTGTGCAAGATAAACACGAGCTACTATGTTTATATCATGAAATATGATCAATTTTGCTGAGTGGGCCAGATTCATCATGCCATTTCAAACCTTGCTGAAAACAAATCTTCACTGGGCCTTTCCTCAGTGGACCAGTCTAAAGACTCTCACAAGAAGAAGCTGGTGTTCTGAGTTTTTTCCCCAGCTGACTAGGGAAAACATCCCTGCTAGACAAATAGAAAACACCTCTACCAGAAATGAATCTGTTGGTGCAAAAGGCACACTTTTACCATACTCATAGCTCAATCTATCAAAGAAGATTTGTTTAAAAAATATCTTGTATCTTAATTTAATGTAGTTCTTTTTGGAAAGCCTAACTTCAGCTGGGATTATTTCAGGCTTTTCCTCTGCTCCCTCAGCATCCTCTGGGTGTTGAGCAGCCAGGAAGCCAATGGCTGTACCGATATAAATACTGTCGTGCCTTGGAAGTTCTGTATCTATGGGAGACTTATCTCAAGGTAGCATTTCAAATTATCTGCCGTACATTATTCTGTCTGCCCTGAGCATCACTTGAAGGATATTTTCTAGTGAAGTTTTATGGTCTGAGTGAAACTCTTTCAGCATGCTTTCTAAAACCGAACCAAGGACACGGCTTGCAACAATGCGCTCAGTAAGGTCAGCTTTATGAATGGGACAAAGGTTAAATTGACTGGCTGGAGCTCTTCCAGCACAAGCTGCTATTTTCTAACTTCAGCGTGACACACCAGGTGGCAAGACTTACATTCACCTTTTGTATTGCATCTTGTAACTAGGGAATAAGGCTTTATTTTTAACCGTGCACTGCAACAATACGTCAGCTGCGCAGCCTATTCAGTAACTCACCAAGACATGTAAGACTCAAATACACATCATTTATTCCTCAACTGCCTTGTTTATGCATGTGTTTATAGCCATGTGTAGATATTTCCACCTCCTGTTTCTGGGAGCAGCCTGTCAGAATCTAATCAGAACTTTGTCTTTGAAAGCAATCACTCCTGCTTCTCCCCATAAAAACTGCAACAAGCAAAATCTTCTATCTCCCATAGTAACCACAGGCAAAGGAGAACATCTTTGGCCTAGGAATGCTGAAATTCAGTTTGATTTGCTAAAACTCAGTTTGTCTTTTTCTGATAAGAACTGAAATTTGATCTTATGAGTTTCAATATTAATCTCTCCTTAACTTTTTTATAAAGTCTCAGATGGGGTTTATGACTTAGGTATTGTGCTTCTTCTTTCTCCTATATAAATCACAATTCTGGTAAAACAATATGTTGTATACAGATACGCTTATCTTACAACGTTTTTTTCTTGCAATTCGTGCAAGTCATTAACCTCTAATGCCAAGTGTGAAAATAAATTAAGATGTGAAGTGAGCAGCTGTTTTCTTAGGCTGGTCCTTGACTACTTATTCTGAAATGTTTGCAGGTATTTTTACAAAGTGCAGCAAGCCTGAGCAGCTCATGGATACAGAAGGAGGAGCAGAAATGGAAGGCAGAAACTGCTGAAGGCAGCATGGGACTGCTTCCCAGCACGCACAGGAGCACATCAAAGGCTTCCACTGAGGCAGACACCTGGATAAAGACATGGCCCCATGGGTCTATGGTTACAGAGACTGCTTGGTGCCTCTGCCAGTGGCCCAGGAACGGTAGGTGGTGACCTCTGAGAAGCTGGGTCAGTGGAAGAAGGAGCTGCAGGCTGAGGTGAGCAGACCATGCAGCTCCCACGAGGTCTTTCTTCCAGGAAGTATG
>NW_010163290.1:0-7537 GCF_000695765.1 Mesitornis unicolor | reverse complement strand
TAAATTGTGGTCGGGACCGGCCAAGCCCAGCTGGGCAAGGCCAGTGCTGCACCACCCACCCCTGGGGCTGCGCTGGTTAGGGCCAGTGTCAGAGAGAGCAAGCGAGGCATGCCCTGCAACCCCCTTAAATACATGAATTCGGAGGGGCGCTGCTTGGCTTGGTCCTGGTCAGAGGTGGGTCTGACAAAGGCAAAGGGGGAGCTTTTTCAGGTAGCTTCTTAAAGGGCCATCTCCATAGCCCTTCCGTTACCAAAGACACAACCAAAAAACCCCTCACAGAAAACCCAATACAGATTCAGTATTAAATTGTAAATTCGGAGTTTTACCCTAGCGATTTCTTTTTAACTTTGTGTCACTGTCTGTAACAACTTCCTTGTAGATTAAAATCCAAGGAAGAGAATCTCTGTAGAAATGAAATTCTTAGACTTCCTTATTACAAATACTTCATACTGTAAAGATAAAATTTATATTTATATTTTAGGAGAATTTTAGCCACAGATTTTATTCTAAATATTCTATGAAAATTTCTCTAATCATCCTTTCTTTAAAAAAAGTACTGCTTAAGAAAAGAAAAAAACAATAACCAAAAATTTTTAGAGTATTGTGCATATTTGTACTTTGCCATTCTTCCAAGAATCAACTAACTTGTTGTTCAACTAACTTGCAGCTGTTGCAGTCAGTTTCTCTGACTAGTTACAAAAATCCGGTTTATCCCACCTCTTCTTTTTTCCAGAGCTGTCATACTGGATGTCTTTAAGTGAACTTTAGGTAATCTGAACCTAGACACCATCTGTAAGCCTGTATGTTCATCTCTTGTTCCTGAAAATTAAGAGCTGCATTTCTGCAGTACTTAACTGATATTGGCAAAATGCTCCCACTAGTCAGAGACTGTAATAAAATTTATCGCAATGTTGCTTTTCCTAGAAATTTAACATTATACATTATATTTGAAAAATCAAGCACTGATGTCAAACCTTTCTGTAGTATAGTTATTTTTTCCTCACAAAATTCAAACAAATCTTTTATATTTTGCACATGTACTGTTCTGTATTCTAAAGCTAATTAATCTTTTTATGAAGGAAAATATGTAACAAAACTTCGCAATCTTTCTATGGGAAATTATTTTCTGGGGAACAGAAATTAATGAAAGCATTCCAGGTGTTTGAGAGCTACCTGTCAGTAGCTGAATGGTCTGTAAATGTTGTTGTTGAAGTGACATTTCTATCCTATAGAAAAATTATGACATTTTCTTAGTATATATTCAAATTTGGATTAAAGGTTCTGATACCTCCTCTTGAAAGTTATTTAGAGGTAAGTAAGAAAGTAATGAAAAAATGAACAACATTACAGGAAGCAATCCCATCATCCTTGAGTATATTGACAAGGAAACCTAATGAACTTCTCAGGCATTCTGAAACACATCAAGTTCTAATTTCAGTTACTTAATCCATACACTTTTTTTTTTTCTTTTGAACATTCAAAATGAATTAATAACTGCAGCCATTGCAGTTATAGTTCAGTATGTATCACCAGCTGGGAATTCACAATCAATTACTTGAAGGAAAAGTACAGTTGCTACTACTGTAGAGGAAAGTTTCTCATAATTGCAAGTAAAAACTCCTAGCAAGAAATAACTTTTGAAAATCATCTTTGATATTAAAGCTTGTTAAATAATAGCCAGCATGCTTTCTGTAGGTGATTGTGTTTCCATTAGATAAAGGCAAACAGCAGAAACAACACATATGATATCATGCAATTTTACCTTCTCTCTCCACTGTATGAACACTAAGATCAAAATTTCTTAATATAATTGTTCTGTTAGATCTTAGCTGTTCTTTCTCAGCAAACACAACATTGCTCTAAAACAGTAAACATTAAAATCAGTCAACAGACTAAAATATAGAAATAGACTATAACCAATAATGGATATTTTAAGTCTTCACAACAAAATCAAGATAATTATTTTATAACTAGTGCTAAAATTGTTGAAGGACTTTCAGAGAACACTTTGCAGTTCTTACTATACTATTCGTGAATTGTGTGTTGCTTGATGTTAGGCTGCATTGGTTGGTATGTGTGCAATAAATGCCAGAAGTGCAGCATCTGAAAAAACAGGAAGAACAGAAGATGCATCATTTTGTTTCCACATCCATGAGGTTTAAAGGCACTGTAGCACTAGAGTTTTGGGAATATAGCTTTGGCTTAACCATAAGAAAATGTTTTTCTTTTCCTTTCAGAAAAAAACCGAAAAGGCCAGGTGAGTCTTCTTCTGCATCCTCCTCTGGCTATATACTGCTGCAAGGAAAGACAGGTTATTGACTCATTAGAAATGCTTTGAGTAACTGTGCACAAAATAACAATAAAATAGAGAAAAAAAATCCACATTCTGAAGTAAAACAAAATATTACTTTTACTATTTGAAAGCATAAATCTCTCACACAAGCTTGCTCCAGTTATAAAAAAACTGTGTTAAAAGATAAACCAACAAATTGTTGAAGAATTGAATGAGATGTGCATACATGCGTGCATGTGTACCAGCAGATCCATGGGTCACAATGGGATGCAACCACAAGTGCTGAGGGAACTGTCAGAAGTCATTGCTAAGCCACTCTCCATCATCTTTGAAAAGTCCTGGAGAAACCGAGAGGTATCAGAGGACTAGAGGAAAACCATTGTCACTCCTATCTTCAAAAAAGGCCAGAAGGCAGACCAGGGTAACTACAGACTAGTCAGTCTCGCCTCCATTCCTGGAAAGGTAATGAACACCTTGGTCTTGGTGCCATCTCAAAGCATGTCATGGAAAAGAGTACTATCAGGGGTAGTTAACATGGATTCAGCGAGAGGAAGTCATGCTTTATCAATTTGCTAGCCTTTTACAATGACATAACTAGATGGATTGATGAGGGAAGTGCAATGGATGTGGTAGTCTACCTTGACTTCAGCAAGGCTTTTGACACCATCTCCCAGGACATCCTTACAGTCAACTTTACGAAGCGTGGATTGGAGGATTGGATAGTGAGGTGGACTGGGAACTGGATGAAGGGCAGAACTCAAGAGTTGTGGTCAGTGGGGCAGAGTCTACTTGGAGGCTCATGTCTAGCAGTGTTCCTCAGGGGCAAGTACTGGGTCCAGCTCTATTCAATACCTGAATCAATCACCTGAACAGTGGTACGGAATGTAGTCTTGGCAGATTTGCTGATGATACAAAGCTGGGAGGAATGGCTGACACACCAGAAGGCTGTGCTGCCATGCAGCAAGACCTGTACAAGCTGGAGAGTTGGGCAGGGAGAAACTTGATGAAATTCAGCGAGGGCAAGCATAAGGCACTGCATTTGGGGAAGAACAACCCCTTGTATAGGTACAGGATGGGGGCTGGCGTGCTGGAGAGCAGCTCAGAGGAAACAGACTTGGGAGTTCTGGTGGACAGCAGGATGACCACGGGCCAGCAACATGCCCTTGGGGCCAAGAAGGCCAATGGCATCCTGGGGTGCATTAAGGAGAGTGTGGCTAGTAGGTGCAGAGAGGTTATCCTCCCTTTCTACTCTGCTCTGGTGAGGTCGCATTTGGAGTACTGCATCCAATTCTGGACTCTCCAGTTCAAGAAGGACAAGAAACTTCTGGAGAGAGTCCAGAGCCACAAAGATGATCAGGGGACTGGAGTATCTCCCATATGAGAAAAAGCTGAGAGGGCTAGGTCTGTTTAGCCTGGAGGAGATTGAGTGGGGATCTCATTACTGCTTAAAAATATCTAAAGGGTAGGTGTCAGGAGGATGGGACCAGACTTTTCTTTGTTTGCCCAGCAACAGGACAAGGGGTAATGGTAACAAACTGGAACACAGGAGGTTCAACCTAAAAGTAAGGGAATACTTCTTTACTGGGAGGGTAACAGAGCACTGGAAGAGCCTACCCAGAGAGGTTGTGGAGTCTCCTTCTCTGGAGACATTCTAAACACATATGAATGTGTTCCTGTGTGATCTTCTCTAGGTGATCCTACTCTAGCAGGAAGGTTGAACCAGATGATCTTCAGATGTCACTTCCAGCCTCTACCATTCTGTGATAACGCACATGGCACTCAACACTAGACAGCTACTAATGCTTGTAAAATTACCAAGTTCGGAAGAAGGAAAATATTTGAGCTCAAAATCTTTAAAGCGTTTTGCTTAGTAGATAAGAAAGTTATCCAGTGATGTGTCTCAAGACTCAATGTAATGTTTTCTTAAACAGGAAAACCTGCCGGAGATTTTCAGCTCCCTATTAACTTAGATGCTACGTTAGATGTTTAAACCAAAAGTCTATTGTCTCATTTGGTATTTTACTTTTGAAATAATTTTCAGAGAAACTCCAGTTAGAAAAGGCAGCTAATGAGAAATATATAAATAGCTCATTTGGAAGTATATTCTCTATTTTTTTTGAACAGCTTAAGAAGATTGATTGCTAATGAACTAGGTATAGAAAAAAAACTTCATAAGACTTTCCTTCAAAATTTTATTTTAAATACCCAATCATACTTAGCTCTGATTTATTATTCACATAAATTACTTATAACAAGGTTTTTCTTAATTATAACTGGTTAACATAGTCACATTATTTCTATTTTTTTTTGTTTGCAAGTTATATATATAAGAACACATTTATGGATAGTAATACAAACACTTTAAAAAGATAATAATAATGCAGAGGCATTCAGGTGTGTGAGTATTCATAGAAATGTATGTTCTGCAAGTGGGCCTAGCAACTAGGCAACTAGCAACTAGCCTTGCAACTTGTTCTTGCAAGTGTTTACAGGAGACTGAAAATGAACTGATAATACTAAATTGCTGATAGTCCTCTTGGCTTTTACCCATCATCACAACTAACTTTTATTTATATAAATTAGTAACCTAAAGTAAATATTGACCCTTTGCTGATAAATAAGTCAAGTACCTTGCCAGCTACTAAAACAGAAACAAAACATTCAGAACCAAATGTAAGTAAAAGTATCTTGACTTCTATTGAGCTTTGGTTCTGTTACCTTGTCTGTAAAATCATAATTTTCCTGTTAAATTCATAAATGACTAATGTCCATTGCTTCAAACTTTTAATGAATTAGAACCTAATTACAGTTCTTTCTTCCTGATTCCACATCAACAGATATAGAGAAGTATAATGTAAGACATGACAGAGTAAATAATATAAAAAGTCACAAATGTACATCATTATTTTGAAGCAGGCATACTTACAGAAAGCAATGTTTATTAGAACATGCAATTTCTGTTAAATAATCATATATTTTAACTTCATGACTTGCAGCATTTACTTGAGTTTTTCTTGCACAAAGACATTAAAATAGTGCATATTGTACACTTAACATGGAAAAAACAGGAGTGACTGGAAACCTCTGGCTCAGAGAAATTAAAACCAGAAGTCCCTGGAAGCATATCTAGACTTGCTCCTTTTCACTTATCAACCTAAGTATACCTATAGCCCACAGTAATTTTAGAAGTTTCAGAAACACAGAGCCATTCTGAACTGCAAACCATTCAAGAGAGATTCCATAGCACTTACTGTTTAATAAGTGATGATAATTAACATAGTTTAGGCCAGAATTTCAAATACTTTATTATTTGAATAAAAGTACTATTCCATTATAAATTTATCCATCCTGAATTCTAATGCAACTAGTAATTTTTTCTTCTTTTTCATTCTGTGTAGAGTTTATCTTGATGAAGATGCTAAGGTTAGAAGTTGTATTTATACGTATATTTGCCGTAGAAAATTTAAAAGCAGAGAGTGGAGATTAAAAAAAAAATATATAAGAGAAAATAGGAAAAGAATGTAATTTTGGACACTCCACCGAAACAGTAGTATCAGAGGAGTATAAGACTTATCATAATGTTTTCCATTATAAATATGTGAAATACTTGTCTGCTTTTCCAACCAGATAATCTACCTACTTTAAGCATGTAAATGTTTCTTAATTCAAATTAACATTGTCTCTTACTTAATTGATATTATACTCAAAAGAATTTATATCTTAGTTTTAATGGCTATGTTGGCAAAATACATAATATTAACCCAGTAGTTAATCCTGAAAAACACTAATAATTTTTCAAATTTAAAAATAATGTTGGTCTTCCTATTATCTCATTTCTTGTTCCTCTTACTCAGATATACTGAATACATGGTAAAAGGTTAGACTACCTCTTTTTTCATTTTCCAGGGTTTTATTCATCAACCAAGTGAAACAAAGACTAATTTAAACAAATATTTTTTCAAATTTTATCAGAACTGGAAAACTGGCAGAACAATTGTAACAATAGCAGAGGTTGGATATGGAAGGGGAAAGAGGCACTGAACAGACCTTGAAGTCACTCCTGTTTTCAGAGAGGGGCAGAATAAGACAGTAACAACTTCCAATATCTGCTTGGAGTAGGAAGACCAACTAAAATGCAAGATGAACAGATTAGTCCTATAATCCAGACAGATCCTCTAAATTATTGTTATCTGTACTGAGGTAGAAATCATCAAATGAAACTTGGTAGATAACTGATCCTGCCTAGAAACAGAACTGTCCATGTGATGACTAGCAGATATTATCCATTAGGATTTACTTTCAATTTATCCAATGTCAGTGGGGTCTTCTTACAGTGATGTAAAATCCAGTCACTTTATCAAGATTCTCCATTGTGTACATAAATCTTTAACTAGCCAAAGGGTTTTGTGGAGAACCATATCATGTGAGCAGGATAGGAAAGAATATTTCTGAAATGTCTAAAAAATTTTATCTACAGCACTTAAAATAGCTGTTCAGTGGTCTGATGGCTTCTCCATTGATATGGAAGGAAGAAACTAGTCAGGTGAATAATAACTTCATCTGCTGCAAGGTTTCCCTAACGTCTTCATTTACTGCATGAATGCATCTTTCTATTAAAATCTCCTATCTTTTCCTCCCACAAAGCAGAGAATACTATACCACCTTTTAAGTTATCATTTCTAAGGCTAACTCCAGTTAATTCTTATCATAGATAGGTGTACTTCAACATAGAATATCTCTAAGAAATATGATAGTGCATGGTCCTCATGTGTATGGGCCATATCAACATAGTTGTTGCAAATAAGCTCCATGTTCCTTTCAGATTGGAGATAACATAATTCCAGGTTATAGAGAAATAATATACCATTTGTTTTAAATGAACAAAGTTCATTTTTAAATAGAAAGGTTCATTAATGAATCCAATGCATTAAACTTATGTTAACAAAGCCTAACTTTTCAAAGAATAGCATAATGGTAAAGCAGAGAAATGCGCTGAATTACAGCTTTCTCATTAGACTGTTTTCTTTCGGAAACAACTGCCTTCTACAACCAAATAGAAATCATTTTTATATTCAGGAAATGAAACAAAATAATAACAACAACAATAAAAGGAAAAATAGGTTTAGTCCATAAATTTTAATGCTTCTCAATAGCATTTGAAACTCCAGGGTAGGGATTACTAATGTTACAAAGGAAAAAAAAAATCAGATCATCTTGTTGCCCGAAGAACAAAGAACACAAACT
>NW_010163289.1:0-24970 GCF_000695765.1 Mesitornis unicolor | reverse complement strand
CTGAGCCCTAAATGGAGACATGTACGAATGTTGCCAAGAAGGTTTCACACTGGAGACTCTTAAATAAAAATACATTACCTAAGTTCCTTACTTAAGTTTGTCCTTCTAAACACTCACATGAACATTATAAGTGAAAGTATTAGGTCTTTCTATTTCTACTGATCAGTTAAATGTTGGACACTAGTAAGAGCCTCAAGCAATCATGCCAGCAAAGTAAAACTTTAATAACTGTTACCATATACACAGTCTCTCCAGCAAGGCAAGATCAGGAAGAATAAAAGCTTTCAGTCACCTTATCCTGAGGAAATAACTCCTTATCAAAGTTGATTGGATGCTTCACCACACAGGCATTTCCACTGGTTAGTGTCAGGCCTATATTTTCATATATTAGCAGCCTTAACTTTGCTAAATATCTACTTAGCAAATATCTTGAAAACATAACCTGGTTTTACCAACCTATTATGATACTGTGAACATCCTTATTATTCAGTTAATAAACATTTAAAACTAATACATTAATGTACTGCAGAGTCTCATTCCTTCATCAGAACAGGATGTGTATCTTATGTGAAAATAGATCATTATATTCTTATGCACATGACAGCAAGTTTTGATGTAATGAACTCTTTTAGGAAGGTTATGAAAGATAATTTCAGCTTGGTCACTTGGCAGTCTAACTGTTTTCTCTTTTTGTACCTCCGTGACTTTTGCTGCTAAAAGCCACTAAAAAAGCTGAGCACAGCTGCTCTTGAATGAAATAGTTAAAAGCTTGAGTGATATCATCATAATTACAAATGTCTTATAAGAATACTTTATGCCCATTTTAAAGATTGGTGACTGAGGCACAGCCTGTTCTGAAGTCACTCCCTAAGAAAATGAGTGAGAGGTGGCAGAAGCATCCCCTGCTCTTGTATATATTCTCCAGTATCTGCCAGAGGACAAGAGTCAAGGCTCAGGCTTGTGCTTTCTCTCCTGCCATGCCCCAGAGACCACCTGAAGACTCTGCCACAGGAAAGGCTTATGACCTAGCAGGTTGGAACAGGTACAGACACAAAATGTGCTGTAAATCTACCCTGCATGTCTTGAAAGTAAATGACAAAGCAATATACTGTACCAAGGCCTGCTAAGGTCAAGCTGCCACAGTCATTGAGCCATCCTCTTTAGTCAGAGCGAGTGCCTGGTCATTTTTATCCTGAACAACTGGCATCAGGAAACCAGCTGTGTTTAAAACCTGAAAGTAGTGTTTTATTTGTCTTATCAGTCTCTCTGTGCCAATTGCTACTAACAGTTATTCATGCCTTATAATAGAAGCTGTGCCTTTTAAATTATCTCAGTATTATGCAAGTCTTGTACCTGTTCCTAACTTACTGATAGAATGACAGCTGAGGTCTCTTTCCTCTAAGATGTCTCAGATAAGACATCTAATAGATGATCTTCTGCATAAAAATAAACTAGAGGGAATCAGAAGACCTAGGCAGAATAAAGTTCACAAAGATCCATACTGCGTAAACACTTCTGGATCACTAACCCAAGTAACAGCCTGTACTAGTTTAATATACCAGCTTCCCTATGTTTCTTTACCAGTACTGATATATTTAAATGATTCCTCCTCCTTCTTATTAAAAACTCCCAAAAGAAACAGAAAAACCTCAGAGACTTAATATCATGTTGAAAGGCCAACTAGTGGGATGAAGAATTTGCATGTTTGTAACTGTGAAGCCCTACCACAAAATAGGTCAGTGAACACCTTTTATCTTTATGAGACCTTTTTTTTTCCCTCAAAACTTTATTTTTTTGGAGAGTTGTAGAAACACAAGGCGTTTCAACACATTTCTCTGAACTTCTCATACACAGACATCACAAACAACTTTTATTAAGAACTTAATCTTGTAAGGCCTTGCTAGATGTGGCTAATAACATTTCAGCTAGGAAGGACATATCAACATGCATGAAACAGTAAAACACGACACAGATGTTCAAAACTGAATGTAGCAAAGCACACAAAGTGACTTGCAACTCTCTCTGTGAAAGACAGTTTGAAATGAAAACGGCAGATTTTTCCTGCTCTGTTTATCCAGAAAAAAAACATTGGTTTCCATTAGTCTTAAATTAACATTGTTACTGACATCCCACTCCTGACATCTTTTGAAGTTAATGTTTTCCCGTTCTTAGAAGCTTCTATGTATGTGCATCGATCTTGAAGTCAATTAATGCCCAAGTGGGATCCTCCTTCTTGATGAAATGACTCACAAAATAATATGCTTATCTGCTGTTTCACTCCAGCATGACCACATTTGACCTTATGTTCAACAGTGAAACAGAAAGTCACATTTCCTCTGCTTCACAGTAGAGATTTCTTTTTAAGCTTCTGTCATTAGGAATTTTTATCCCCTTAGAGGGTCTTCTTTTAGAAGAAGTAGGCTAATAGTTCTGTTTGATACTTTACCCACTGCAAGACAGGAGGACACTTACATATTACTCCACACATTATTCACACTTCAACTTTGCAGTAAGAAGTCACTGTTGACCAAATTGATCTTGCCAGGGGATGAGAAGGCTTGTCCCCATTACAGCACCTGCTCTCCTGTTGACCTGACTCTTATTACTACCTTCACAGTAAATTAGTCCCAAAGATGTCCAAGACTGAGTTGCTTCCTTAATTACAGTTAGCTTGGAAAGCATTTGCCCTATATCCCATTAACCTTTCATTACTCATGCCAGTTCACAGGCAGAGATGAGAATGTAGGAAGGGCAGGCATATACAAAGTGTTAGGCTTGTGATATTTTATACGCAGCTTCATATAACCCCACCTACTGGGTACAACTGTCTGGACATTGCCTTTGGGGTGGACCGCTTCTCCCTTCTCATGCAGAAAAGCTCCCTGAATATTGAATAATGTCAGTTACACTCCTATACATCAGAATTTTAAAAAGTGAGTGGCCCAGAAGGATAGTCATTCAGCATTTGTGAAAGAGCATGAATGAAGACGACTGCTCTCAGAGTGAGCCTTCGCCTCACCACGCAGTTATTAGATGCCTTTTCACTACTCTAAATGAAGGCTGGCTTTAATCTACAGGGAGCAAATCAGGTTGTAAGAAGAAATACAGAAGCACGTTAATCAAGAGGCTTTAATTAACAAAGGAAAAACCTTTTCCCTGAAGAAAGAAACTGTATTTGAAGTTTATACCATTTGCCATTCTCATCAGCGTACATTTCTGGATCATGCTGTATTCTCAGATGATATTTGAGAAAAATGCAGTTGCTTTAGGATATTCTGCTATTTTTCATGATACCCTGAGGTTTATGTGTAAAAATTCTTGAAGAGCGGAGATAAACATCTCCAGTGTAGTTTTTCAGAAATACCATGTGTTATTTGGAGTGCTTAACCCATGAACAGCCTCTAGTACACAACGAGTGTAAGCATGATGCTGTGTATGTGGATAGAGCAAGAAAACAGCATTAGAAAAGTCTCAGAACAAAGGAATTTAAGAACTGTAAAACACAGAACTCCTGTTAACTTCATTATTTTTTAAGTAAATGGATCTCTAGTGAGTACTTAAAATAGTAGTAAAAGGATACAAGCAACTAAGTCTAGAAACAACCAAATCAGAGAGCAGACTAAATCAGATGTATTTATTGCTGTGAGGACACTCGCAGATGAAGTACTCATGTCATACAATGAAAATTAACAGAGAAGTCAGGTGATTGAGTGGAATATGGAGAAAACCATGTCTCTGGGAATAACTCATCTGATGGGAATCCTCACACAGAATGAACTCAAATGTATTGATGCATCTTCTGTGGAAAAAGATTCCACATTTGTTAGCTCAGGAGTTACGAAGTTGAGGTGATCTTGAAGTTCTTCAAAAGGCTGTACACTAATCTACATTAAGTTTGCCTTCAGCAAAACCCTTATTCACAATGAATGGTGACCAATTGCTTTAGTAGCCATATCATCTCTATGCTGCTGAGATCCTCAATTTTTCCCTTGTGGCTAATTTACAGCCATAATATATGCTTCATTTATTGCTGTTATAGGGGTTAGTGCAGGAGCCACAACTCTCTGCAGTGATATCGGAGTTTGCTACAAAAAAATCAGAGAGAATCACTTGTGCCTTCTTCATTACAAGTGCTAAATTAATAACCTCATATTTGCTTCACACCTGTAAAACATTCCAGTTCTAGCTTGCTTAGAATATTTTTGTTTGCTTCAAGTGCCCCTACATAAACTTTATCATAATACTCAAGACAGCTACCAAATAACTGCAAATCATGGGAATCGCCTTTTGAAATCACCCCGGTCTTAAACTCCTAGCAACTGAGAAAAGAGCAGCACTGACAATTAGAACAACTGTTTCATGCCTTTAGCATGTGACTGTGGAGATATAACTTGAAAAATATTCTGAAAGCAAAAAGTTGGGACTGCAACTATTATTATGCAACTCTAAACTTTCAATAAATAATTGAAATGGCTTCAGTTTGAACACAAAACAGTTTTCAGGCAGCCTAGGCAAAGCAAATAACTTTCTGCAATCTTGCTGTTCCTGCACCTGGCTTTGCTCACTGCCTCAGCTGTTCATTACCTAACACAAAGTACGTTCACATATTGCCTGTCTGCAATATGATAGAGGCACTGTTTGGGTTTTGAAGTGTTTCACTCCTGCAGTTGGCTCTGCACTGTACATCTGTCTGGCAAAAGAATAGCAACCTGGATCAAAGAGAGAAGAGTCTCTCACAAAACTTATGAGTCTGTAGTGAAATATTCCATATGCTTGTCCAGCAAGCAGGTGCTTCAAGTAAAAGACATGGTGGGGAGACCAGGATGTGAACTGTAAACAGTTCAGATTCTCCTCACTCCCCAGAAACAGACATTTCTTAAGGCTAAATACCAAGATACTATAACTTTGTATATGTTTTATTGCTAAAATGTCACCAAAAAGATATATCCATGATGTGAATAGAGAATATAGGAAGCTATTAAAAAATGTAAATATGATTTGTTAATAGGTGTTATAAAATTCGTCTTTGCAGACCTGAAAATGTATAGACCTTTTAATAGTAACACAGATTTTCATATTGTACAATAACTATTTATTTGCAAATGTAGATAAAAATTAGAGGATTATATGTATATATTTCCATGCCAGCGATTTTCCGCTTTCCACTAGGAATAATAACCTCCTGTACTTCAAGACCTAAAGAGATTTTTGTTTCTCTAAAAAGAATTAGATGCAGGCAGCTTCAAGTGTGGGTATAACGCATGGGAGTAAAAAGGTTTCTCAAATATAAGATCTCTGATGAGTCATAAGTAACTCATCCCATAAATAATCCCATTGATCTATGAATTAATTTTCCTTAAAAAAATCACAGCAGGACTACAGACTTATGATTCTTCAGTTTTTCAGTGGAAAAGTTACAGGCAGAAACTAACTTACACTTACTTTGCTCAAACTTGTTCTACAAAATCATTCCCACCTGCTTAAAATAGCTTTAAGATTTATGTAGAAGAAGTCATAAGGAGTGTCAGATGTCACTGTTGTTCTTAAAATAGCATTTCTTCATAGAGACGACTGGAGATAAATCATAAAGATCATAAAGACATACTTGTATATCATGTAGCTACTGGTCACAACATGTCATTCTGTGAACTGCTTCTTGTGTGGTAGTAGACTAATTAAGAATCCTGAAGGAGGGAAATTAAGAGCAATGTGGATGGCAACATCACTGAAAACTGAGTGAAGTGATGAGTATCTTTTGAACACATCTGGAATTATATGACCCTAAACCTTGAATAGCTGTCCATTGGTTTTCGAAGAGTTGAAAATTCAGGTAACATTTACATAGACAACCACATTGTTGTAAGAGTATTTGTAACTGCTTGCGTAACCATTTGGACATGAACAAGTGAAGCAATAATTTAAAAAACAACCTTACATTTACTCTGACTAGTTATTATCATTATGGACTACTACATTGTAGGATTAGCCTCTAAAATGTAGCAAATGTGGCAAGGATATTTAATATGTTATGGGTATATACAATCAGATTTACAAGCCACTTGGATGTCCTGAGCCATCTGCTGTTCCCCTGTCATAAAGGGGATGGAGAAGATGATGGGAACTACTATATCAAGGGTATGAAGCTGCAAAAACTAAGAACATAAATGTACTTAATTGCTTTGTAGAAGACACTCACTGACCACCTGAGACCAAGTTGACATAGGTTGACTAGTTATTTAAATTATTTTTAAAAGCCATTACAATAGCTCAGCCCTGGTTCTGGATTACAGAATAATTGAATAACAGGTTGCTAATTGTATCTGGGGACCAGCTAGTCCTAGCCATGATAGAATTAAAATAAGGTTTCTAGATCAGTTTTGAGTGTCTCCAAGGAAGGAGACTATGCAACCTCTCTGGCCAACCTGTTCCAGTGTGTGACTTCTGCTTTGTGACAATATTACCCCTAATATGCAATTGGAATTTCCCTTGTTACAACTTACCTCTTGTCCCATCATCTTGTTCTTATAGCATCACAGAATCATGGAAGGTAATGGGCTGGAAGGGACCTTCAAAGATCATCTAGTCCAACCCCCTGCAGTAAGCAGGGACATTGTTACTAGATCAGGTTGCTCAGGGCCCCATCAAGCCTGACGCTGAATATCTCCAGCGATGGGGCCTTTACCACCAGTCTGGGCAACCTGTTCCAGTAATCTATCACCCTCATATTGAAGAACTTTCTCCTAATAATAATCCAACCTATATCTACCCTTTTGTAGTTTACTACAGTAGGTCCTACTACTACATGCCCTAGAGAACAGCTCTTCCCCCAGATTTCTTACAGGCACCTTTCAGGTACTGGAAGGTCACTATAAGGTCCCCCTGGAGCCTTCTCTTCTCCAGGCTGAACAACCCCAACTCTCTCAGCCTGTCTTCGTAGGAGAGGTGCTCCAGCCTTTGGGTCATTTTTGTGGCCCTCCTCTGCACACACTCCAGCAGTTTGTTGTCCTGGATGCAGTACTCTTCCAAGTATGCCTCCTAGAAGAGTCTTAGCTTGTCTTTTCTAACATGAGGCATGGAATGAAGCCAGCTCTAGTCTTCTCTTAGTGTGCTTGTTGCAAGGCAGAACTAACCTGATTGTTTTAACCTTTTCTCACACTTCGTGCTCCAGCCCCCTGAGCATCTCAACGCCCTCCAATGATCTTGTACTGAGGAGCACACAACCAGACCCTGCTCCAAATGCAATACATGAAGTGTAAAATATGAAAAAAGCACTTCCTTTTATTTGTTTAGTAGACTTTTGCTAATATAGTACAGGGTACACCTGCCCTGGCAGGGCACACCCTAAGTTGTATTCAACTTGTCTACCAGGACATCTAAAGGGCTTTTTTTGCAAATATGTTTTCTATCTAGTTGGTACCCTGTAGTGCTGGTTGGGATTATTCCAGCCCAGAATCAGGATTTGTCATTTGCCTTAATAAGCTTCAAGAAGTTCATGTCAACGCTGTTCTCCAGAATGCCAATGTCTATCTGGGTAGCAGTCCTACTCTGCACCATAACATCTCCTCCCTCAAGTTTGCTATCATCTGCAAGCATACCAAGAGTGCAGTCTGTCTCACTGTCCAGGTTAATAATGAAGAGGTTAAGTAGCGCCAGACCCTGAGAAACACTGCTAGTAATTGAATGGTAGTTGAGCATTGCAATCTGAAGTTTGTAAACTTCAATGAGGTTCAAAAACAGAACAGTGTGAAAAGCCCAGACTCAGACATATGGCAGAGTTATGCTTTTGCAGCATTCTCTGGCCATCTGAATGTGGGGCCAGATGAGCTTCATAGTGTCTTCTGGGTACCTTAGTACTCTAAATTTAGAGAATGCTAATTATGATAAAGCAGTCTGGAAAATTAAATTCCACAGACATCAGTAAGGGATGAGTGGGGAAAAACCCCATGGATTTTAAGTCAATAATTTCTGATCAATTTTCAGGGTAGGTGGGAAGGGAAGGGTGGTGTTTCAGCTATTTTTTCCTTTATATTGTTGAAGACAAAACAGTCTCCTGCTGTGAGGAAGGCCCCAGAACCACTCATAGACAAGAGTGACCACATGAACTGCTGTGAGGTACAATTTATTTCCTGCTATATCACAGTTCACCCATTTCACTGGAGCATGCAAGCGAACCAAAATAATTTATCAGTATGGTGAAATCCCATTAAAGAAAAAACATAGTCTAAGTGGGCACTGAGAAAAAAGGCATCTCTTTCAATACCTAAGGAAACCAAGTATTTCTGACAGTTAAGAACTAGTAACTAATTTAAGGGAACAGTAGCATATTTTGAAAACAAAAAAGACAGTGTAAAAAATAAAGGAGAGAGGCAGGAGGCTTGCATGTATGTCGCAGCTGCTAGGATCTGCTTGCTCAGATTTACTGTTATCCAGATGGTCTTTTTAGAGCTTTAGTGGATGTTAATTAATTATACCTAATACCTTGGCAAATAAATCTGAAACCTTAACCCAGAACATAATGAAAAAAAGCGGGTAAGAGGGGCAGGAGAGAAAAATAAAGGATGTAAACTGTCTGAAGTAAATTATTTCATTTTTGGTAGTTAAATGGAATTTTAAAAGAAAGGTGTGTGTGTATATTCATAATCTTGTGCTAACTTCGGAGAGACTCTAGATGGTATTTTTGGTAATTTCTTTTCTTTTTGAGACACAGAAAATCCTGGTTTTCTAAGGTAATTTCTCAATGTGACCTTAAAGTGTAAATAATGTTGAACTGATTACTTCAATGGCTTTCTGTGTATTGCACTGTTGCATATGATACTGCTGCTTAATGCTGTAATTTGCAATAGATTTTATCAGTTCCCTGTAAAGAGAAAAAAAAAGTCTAGGGACAGATCATCAAATTTAGAAATTATCTTAGAAGAATGATTAATAACTAAATAATGTATTAATTTTTAACATAAAATCCACAAGCAGTTACTTGAACAGAAACAAAATCCTTAGCATTCAATAAAGAATAATTGATCTGAGTTTTTAGTTTTGCAATACACGTTCTCAGGAAGAGAAACTGAATTTACAAAGGACTCTGACTTTAATTTTCATTAAAGCTTCAGAAGAGGAGAGAAGGCAGAGCTGGCATATAATGAACAGGCATTGAGATAAGTTTAAACTTTTTGCTTGTTCTTTCAGCATACTCTTGAGTGTGATGATTACATTGAGTCCATTCCTTTTTAAATGCAAATGTTTCATTCAGGAAATTATTAAATACTATCAGACTTTGTCCTCCCTCAGAACCATCAAGTGTTGCCACAGAGTTTGGAGAAGACAGAGATAAAGATGCTAGGGCATAGGAAAAAAAAACATCCTGATGAGTCTTGTTCACCATTTACCATTTGAGCTGATCAAAGAAAGCACAAGGTAGTGTCTACTAGCACAGGATTTTGGATCACATGATGTCATTGAAAAGTTTTATAGGTGGTACAGCAAACAAACATGACCAGCCATGGTTGACCCAAATCTTGTCATTGTGCTGGGGAAGGTCATGGCAAACACAGAACATAGAACTGTGTCCAGTTCTGGGCTCCCTGGTTCAACAAAGACAGGGAACTACTGGAGAGAGTCCAGTGGAGGGCTATGAAAGTGATGAGGGGACTGGAGCATCTCTTTTATGAGGAAAGGCTGAGAGATCTGGATCTGTTTAGTCTGAAGAAGAGAAGACTGAGAGGGGATCTTATCAATGCTTATAAATATCTAAAGGGTGGGTGTCAAGATGGGACTAGGCTGTTTTCAGTGGTGCCCTAGACAGGACAAGGGACAACAGGTACGAACTGGAACACGGGAAGTTCAAGCGCAACATGAGGAAAAATTTCTTTAGTTTGAAGGTGGCAGAGCACTGGAACAGGCTGCCCACAGAGGCTGTGGAGTTTCCTTCCAGGGAGGTATCCAAAACCCACCTGGACGCATTCCTGTGCAAGCTGCTGTAGCTGAACCTGCTGTGGCAGGGGAGTTGGACTGGACAATCTCTAGAGGTTCCTTCCAGCCCCTACCATTCTGTGATTCTGTGATTCTGTCACAGAAAGCTGAGGCAGAGCTGCAGGTGAAATTGTGGTCAGAGAGTCTGGAACAGGGAAGGACACAGAGCTGGGAGAAACAGTGTTGAGTTTGCTTCTGACTATTTGGGAAAGGTGGGAGAAAAGAAGGGAGAAAAAAGCAAGCAATCCTTTCTGCAGGCAAGGACCATCCTCCACAAGGTGCTACCACTCTCTATCTCCTTCCTCCCTTCCTTATAAAAATGAAGCTGTCAAAATCTCCATGTATCACTCATTTAAATTGAAATCTCATCTATTACCCTTGATTCCCATATCCTTACACTAGAAGACAAACTCAGATGTAATCAAATATCATTTGTTAAAAAACTTCCGTCTTGCACCAATAGAAAAGCAAAGTAGTTAAAGAGGGGGGAAAAAATCTTCCACTGACTCCAGAGAGGTGACTTGTAGTGACCATATAAATGGAAATCTCATGGAAGTCTGAGCAACACTCCTTTGCCAGCCTACCCATTGCTGAAGGTCTACTGAATCTTGTGATGCATCACCTGTGCAGAGATGTCTGAATACCAGGAAAACATCCTGATACTCCATGATACTCAGTGCTACCCATTGGCCACATGTCTGATCTATTGCATTTGCTGACACTAGTGTTCTTAGCAAGCATTTCTTTCTGAGAGAAGAATTGTGAAAAATTAAGCTTTAAGTTAATTTTTAATATGCAAGTATTTCTAACTAGAAATTCCTTTTCTAAATCTGATTTCTTCCTATGGAAGTTGTCTTTGCAGAAGTTTCATCAGGGAGCAGACAGCAGTAAATGCTGCTGTTTCCTACATCATCTAACTCTACTAGTAAGGAAAAAAAAACCAACACCCAGTGACAACAAAAACCTGCAAGCAGATAACATAATAATTGAAAATGCATATTAGCTGTGATTCTCCATCATCTTCCATAGCCATTAATATTGAAACAAAGTGGACACAAAATGCTGTTAAGCCTGATAATAAAAAAGTGAAAAAAAGAAACTTGTTTCTCAGAGTTCAAGACTATGAATTCAAACCCTACTTTGATACAAAAAGCTACAAGAGAAAAATCAGTCATTCACCATATTTTTGTCTTCCCTACTCTGCTCTGCCAACCAAGCACAACTTCAAAACCATCCAATCTGTGCACTATTTGTATCTGCTGGGACATCTCAGTGCTACGTCAGTTTAATGCAAGCTACTTACCTGTCCTGGGACTGATTTCCCTTATTAAAAGAGTGAGATGCATCAACCGGAAATGAGGATCTTGTCCTTTAACTGCAGTAAAGTTATTCTAGGCATATGCTGCCACAAAACAGAATCTGACCTGTATAGATTTGCCCCCATGTTATACATGCTTAAATATTTATCTACAGCAGGTGGAAGTGATACATTTTATGCCCATTGCAAATGAGGTGCCAACTATCATCAGGCCCAGTGGAGAAAGACCTAACTAATTGTGGTTCCCTGAACCATTGGTGTGCGGGTGGCCAAACCTAGTCTGTAATTCTAAGGGTTGTGTAAAAGTGCTTTCCTTCTGCAGTCAGCAAGCCAGTCTATCTCTTCTCTTCAACCAGCTCTTCTGGACATATGTTGTCCATGCCCTAGCAAAAGGAAAATTCATAGCTTTCCCATGCATGTGAATACTGAGTGAAAGAGGGAACATGCTAGAAGTGAGGCCTTTCAGACATAAAGGTAAAAGTCCTGGATTGTCAATGAGCAGCAAAGGTGAAGGGTAAAATTCTTTGTGTCTTTCATGAAAGACAACAATTTTCCTATGCTTTCAAAAGTTTCTCCCTCTCTATTTGCACACCTTGCTTATTTCTCACACTTTTTCATATGAAGACCACTTGCTCATGAACAGCTACCCTGATAGTATTTGCTTCAGATTTATCTCTTAAGCATCACCACTCTCTTTATGCCTCAGGTATATCTTGATTTGAAAAAATAAAAGGATGAAGAATTGGTTGCTTTCCTTAATAGTTTGTTCTATGGTTAGTCAGCCTCACATGGTAACAATCCTCAGGATTAGATATTGCTTATACGTATTAATCTGGCTTCAATCTTTTCTTATTAGAGAGCTTCTTAGTGCATAACCTTTTGGCTAGATAGAAACAACCAGCATTCATAGGAAAAATTATGTAACCTAGGGAGAAAAAAGGGCATTCTGAGATACATATATAGGTACATTAGTTTTGCTTAGTCATGTCAACTGTAGTTCATCCAACAGATGCCTTCAGTTTTTTATTAATTTCTTAGTGATTTTCAATTAACAGTCAACTTGTAATTGCCCTTACCCTCTTATATGCTACTTTTTTGTCCCCCAATTTCTTTTTCTTTACTGCTGACCTTATATGGGCTTTTATCTAGGGTGTCCAATTTATGCCAGCTATTCCTCTAACGATCTCCTAAATAATGCCTCTCACTTGCATTATTTTATTTTAAATTGTCCTTCAAATCAGCTTCACTCAATTCCTCTCAGCTTTGGCAAATTTTGTACACCTGATGCTTCTTACTGTTTTAGATTGTCCTTTATTTGCCTACAGAAGATTTAATAGGTCACCATTGCTGGTTCCTAAGCAACAATGATTAATTAATCACTGGATTGGAACCATTAATCTTTATCTTCTAAAATTAGATTGAAACTTAAGATACCTCCTGTCAGATGTAATAGCACTTGCATTGGAAGAATAATCACCAAGAAGTTTTATAAATGTTAATGCAATGTTCTGGGTTATGCTCAGAATCCTGCAAGGTTGTACAAGAAAATGTCAAAGACCAAGTGTGAAGCTCTGGGTGGAAGAAGGACCTCAGATGACAATGAACCTCTGAACAAATGAACAAAGACTAGAGAAGGAGACAGACTGAAGAGCCGCTTGATCTTGTGTCTTCTCTGTGTCATCAAGATGGCTAGAGGACAATGAAGGAGGTCCTTTGTTGTCTACTCTGAAGGAGACTGAGATATATGGGAGAAAATTGCAGAAGAATTACATAAACACTCCAGGGATATAAAGTATTAAAAATACAGGAAAACCCTATTATCTACTGAAACAGAAAAAAATGATGCTATTACTGAGATGGAAATCAACTTCACTGTTTTATTACCGTAATGTTTGTTCCTATCATTATGTAAAAACAGAGTTCATACTGACCCCTCCTTTTCCAAAAGAAGCTAATAACAGAACTACCTTTCTAGAGAGCATAAAATTTTACCTAAAATTGTTTTAAAAACTGTTACGCTTCTGATAAATCAACTTGGGCAGATGGTATATTATCCTTCTTTCTCTTGCTTCCCATTCATCTAAGAAACTTTGAAGGCAAAAATAATCTCTTTCATTTTCCTCTCTCAACTTATAATGGTATCAGCAGAGAATTCAGATTCTATCAAAATCAGAAGTTGTGCAACTGTGTGCTTTTGACTGACAAATGCAAGAATCACTAGCAGTCGTCTCAGTTTCATGGCTTTCACTGGAAATCACCTTCTTTTTCTAATCCATTAAAAATCCTATTTACAGGCATTTGGTTTTTCTTTCATTATCTACATTAAAGAAATAACCACTTCGTAGGAAAGGAATGAATGTACAATCTCTATCTATTGGTTTTGCTTTTAAGTGGGAAATCTATTATAGTAATTTGCATTAAAGAGAAAAGAAATGAGGCTTCTCTTGCATTTTACAGGTCTTTTTGACAGAAATGAAAATATCATACATCTAACTAAAATGGATTGAATGGTTCAGTGCACAGAGTGTTCTTTCCATCAGTAAACAGCTTGAAAACTCCAGCATGTGAAAAATGAGATACTGATGTAGTTTAAAATTGAAACCTCTCAAATACCCTTCTGCTTGGAACCATTTAGCTCTGGGCTAAAGTCAAAGGCATTAGCAAGTTTTCCCTCTGGAAATACACTATGTCATCATTAACATAACAGTCCACATTTCTAAGAGCAGCAGAGAAAAGAAGAAAACATCAATAATCCTCAAATAAAGCAAACCAGAGCCTAATCTGCTTCAGCTGAGAACACCCAAATTCTGCTTAGCTACAGCTTGTGCCAGCAATTCAATGGGAGAATGCAGGCTGCATATAAATTACTTGTAATATGGATGCATCACCCCTGAAGACTATCCTTCTGTCTTTCAAGAATTAAATCAATCTAATTTAATGTGTGTTGTGTGACTGCACAAGTAGCACTATGAAAAGTTCAAGCAGCCACAATCTGTGCACAGAAATGGGGGTTTTTGGGTCCATTTTTACTGTTCTGTTAACAATAAGAGTAGGAAAGTGCCTTCTCCTCTGGAATGCAGGAGTGAGCCCAAGAGATATATAAGCATAAACAATCTTTATATTAGCATTTCTAAAATTTATGTACATACATAACTTCACCTATATATATATGTATCTATGTCTATATGTATACACACCTTCATAAATTCATCAATCAGTGACTGGTTTTACTAAGTCACATTTTTCACGATAACATCTTCTTCTAAAATATGATCACAAAGGGCTGTTATTCTGAAGAATTTTTGTATATACCAAAAGCAAGGCAATAGAACTGGTCTCACTATAGTTCTTTTTATTTTATTATCTTTTAAAGGAAAGCATTTGCAAAGGCCTGTGAAGATTTATTCTCACACTACTCTCAATTCCATAACCCTTGTTACTCCACGAAAGCATAAAAGTACATGTAGCACACATAATCTAAACCAGCCCACAGTACTTCTAGCAAAGCAGAAGTGTTTGCATTAATTTTCCACCTTGAAAAGGAGGGAGAAATAGACTCTACCGTCTTTTATCCCTCCTCCAATTAGTCATTCTATAGTTGTTAAAAGGTAGCATAAGAGTTAATATACTGCCAGTCTCTTCTTTACTTTATTCCAGAAAAAAACATTTTATATCCATCAACTCTGAAATCTCACTTCATCTATGAAAAGCTATGGCAGCACCTTTCTAACCATAAATATTGTCTTGCAATCTATCAGGTGGCTAGTCTCTCTAGAAAACACTAAAGATTAGGCTACATCCACCTAGGTTAGTGAAGAACCTTAACCATACTGTGTTTGAAAGTTACATATTTTTGAAAAGAACTCTGCCACTATTCCCCATTGGTTTTGGTTTAGCTCAGTATAACGCAGTTATTTAAAACAGCAAAACGTGTCTTTGTTTAAAAACTTTATCAACAGTCTGGGTGAGGGGATCAAGAGCACCCTCAGTAAGTTTGCAGATGATGGCAAGTTGGATTAGAGTGTTGACCTGCTGGAGGGTAGGAGGGTTCTTCAGAAGGACATGGACAGGCTGGATCGATGGGACAAGGCAAATTGTATGAGGTTCAACAAGGCCAAGTGCTGGGTCTTGCACCTGGGTCACAACAATCCCAAGCAGCGCTACAGGCTTGGGGACGAGTGGCTGGAAAACTGCCATGCAGAGAGGGATCTGAGGGTACTGGTCAACAGACAACTGAACAAGAGCCAGCAGCATGTCCAGATGGCCAAGAAGGCCAACAACATCGTGGCTTGCACTAGGAATAGTGTGTCCAGCAGGACCAGGGGAGTGATTGTCCTCCTCCTATACTCGGCAGTGGTGTTGGCCACACCTTGAACATCATATTGAGTTTTGAGCCTCTGACTCCAGTAAGACATTGAGGTGCTGGAGCATGTCCAGAGAAGAGCAATGAAGCTGAAGAGGTCTGGAGCACAAGTCTTATGAGGAGCAGCTAAGGGAACTGAGTAAGTTAAACTGGAGAAAAGGAGGCTAAGGGGAGACATTATTGCTCTCTACAACTGCCTGAAAGAGGTTGCAGTGGACTGGGTGTTGGTCTCTTCTCCCAAGTAATAGGTGATGAGAGAAAATGGCCTCAAGTTGTGCCAGGGGAGCTTGAGATTAGATATTGGGAAAAAATTTTCAGTGAAAATTTCAGAATTATTTTGTCCTGTGCTTCCATTCTCTTTTCAACAGGGAGATGCCTCTGAATGCTCTGAAAGGCAGTGGAATCATACACAGAAGAAAGAGGCAAAATTTCAGTGTGCAATTTTTGTGAGTACATACTTTTCTTAATATAATTTCACAGAATCACAGAATCACAGAACGTTAGGGATTGGAAGGGACCTCAAAAGCTCATCCAGTCCAATCCCCCTGCCGGAGCAGGAACACCTAGATGAGGTTGCACAGGAAGGCGTCCAGGCGGGTTTTGAATGTCTCCAGAGAAGGAGACTCCACAACCTCTCTGGGCAGCCTGTTCCAGTGCTCTGTTACCCTCACTGAGAAGAAGTTTCTTCTCAAATTTAAGTGGAACCTCCTGTGTTCCAGTTTGTGTCTGTTAATTTGTTTCTTTTTTTCCAAAATGAACAAAAAAGTAGTGGTTCTCATTGAAGAACATCCACTTTTGTTCCCAGGGGCCTCTGAAATACAGAGATCAAAGAAGAGAGACTTTAAAAAAAAAACCCAACTACTTCCTACATTTATGTCTGCACAATTCCTACAATAATTTTCTGTATTTTCAACAAGCATCATGCCTACATAATGGCCCATCACCTCACTTTGAAGAGTCCAACTAAGTTTCTTTTATATGTAGAATCTCAGATACAAAAAAAAGATGTTTTGAGAGTGACTAAAGATACTTTAAATTCAAATACACTAAAGCAGAGATGAAGGTATGGTAAAATACAAAATATATGCAGCTGAGTATGGCATTCTTTTGATTTGCATCCATTACATACAGAATTAGAAAATTAATTCAATCCAAATAATAGTTCTTAGAACTCATATCTATGAGCAGAAAGTCATTATGGAAATTGTTTTAGAATGTTAATCTATTTGCCATAAGCAGCAGGTGTTAACTGAGCTACTACAGCACAAGGTGTCGTGATACACTTGGAACTTGAAAGAAATTAATTTCTTGTGTTTGACCCACTTGTGTGTAAGACAGAGCCTAAGAGTGAGAAAATGCTCCTTTTATCTTCTCTTAGAGGAGCTCTCAGCCTTGATGGGATTCAGGGCTGACCCAGATTTTATTCTAGGTTGTACTATGTTGTTTTTAAAAGTGCACCCTGCCTATCCCAGTAAGAATCTCTAAGATTTGCCTGTATTGCTTCTTGTTTTCTACATTGGACTTGTGAAAAAAAGCTAGGAAAGAGGTACAATGAGATATTAAAAGATTCCCACAGGAGCTGAAGAAACCATGAAAGGAATTCAAATCCTGTATGAGACCTAAAGCACAGGATCTAAACCAGTCTTTTTTCTGATCTATTTTTCCCTGATGACAGTTCATTAATTTAAGTGGGAATATATAATTTTTCATGGTTTTAAATAAATATAGTAAAATAAGCAAGTTTGCCTGACAGGCAAATCCATGTGTTTGTTTTCCAAAATTATTATGGCTAGAAAAACTGAGCCAAATCCAGCTTTGGTTTTGATATAAATTCCAAAGCATAGATCTAGTTGAAGGAAAGAGAACGTATTCCACATTTCAGACATGTGTGGCCACTTTTTCAATCATGCATATTAGGATTAGATCTGCTGTTAGTTTAGGGATCTTGTTCTAAATCTCAGGCAGAATAAATAATATATATAGCCTTTAAAGTGATTTTACACTTGAGTATTTCACTAAGTGGAAAAAATTTATGAATCTTGCTGGTGCCTGCAGAGGGAACGAAGTTTGCAGTGTTTGGCACCACTCACAGAATCACAGAATGTTAGGAGTCGGAAGGGACCTCAAAGGATCATCCAGTCCAACCCCCCTACCAGAGCAGGATCATCTAGAGTAGGGACTACTGCAGGGACTATTTCCCTTCTAGCATTCCTTTGCTGCAGATTGAGCCCAGACAGTCCACCATGAGTGATACCAGGTCTTATTGCAAGTACCCAGATCAGCCAGACTCAGAGGGTAGCCAGTTGTTAACCCACAGATTGTTTAAGTAGAGTGCTCAGTGACTGCAGAGTGAGAAAGCAATGATGGCAATCCCTCAGGGGATTTTGCAAGGTTTACAGGTGACAATTTATTCTGTAAAGACCTGTACATTTCTACAGAAACCCAGCCTGTGGTCATAAATGCCATGCTCACCCCGATCACCTGGCAAAGCAGAATGAAGACAGATTGAGGTAATGCCACTGCCTTTTCAATGGAAAATCTAGTGCAAGATTGTATTGTTTAGGTAGCATGAATCCCAGGTGTGTCATCTTCTATATGAAATTGGTTTGTATGTAGCCCTCTACTTGCCTGCAATTGCAGTGTACCAGCCTACCAACCTAGAAAACAGCCTTCTGAGAAGCACGTACTTTTATCCCAGCGTGCAGGGGCAGCACACTACTCTCATGGCAGCAACAGCAGCTGTACAGACCCAAGCTTGGCTGCCATTGTATGTATCTCTCAGGCACTGTCAAAGCTCCTTGGACAGAGCACTCACATATGCAAGGAAGTAAACAATGAGAAAGTGCTGTAGCAGATGAAAAATTACTATATTCTTAAAAATTCTCAAAGCTGATGAAGGTGAATGGCTGTTGTATACAGCATCTGAGATCGTGAATAGACCACTGAATGGAGGGTCATACTGTGAACATGGGAGAACTGCTAATGCAGGAAGAACTTCAGGGCAGAGAAAGCATTCACAGGAGAGCTCGACACAAAACTCACTCAGAAGATGATCAACAAAAAAAGCACAGGACAAAGCTCCTGAACCCAGGAGTTAAGACAAGAGTTGCTATTAATGTTTACAGGTGTTTCTCCTTCCTCTTTTCCTTTGGAAAGCAATTTGGGTTTGGAAAGCTGAACTAGCACTTCCACAAAGCAGTCGATACTGGAGGTAACCTCTGTCCTCTAGCCAGTTCTGAGCCTCAAGAGCTCATAAAGGGCTTTTGTACTGTGGCCTTCTTTATTTGTGTTGGCGCTACTGGTGGACCTTCTAAGCTTTAATCACCATTGACTCTCTCTTGGCCAAACACGGATTGCTCAAGCATTCAAGGATGTCTCTCAGCTGAATCATGAACTTCTACGCCAGACTGCAGACATTTTGATGCTATCATCTTGACTAACCTGGCAAAGATGTGAGACTCATCTTGCACAAGACTTGCTCTGTCTCTGCCATGCCAGCAAACTGTCCCAGCCAGTGTCAAATCTGAGTCTCTGTGCCACCTTTACACTAACTTCACTGCACTGCATTGATTTCACATTCCTCATTTAGGAAACTGTTGAACTAAAACCTCAAGGAAAAATTTCAGCTGTTGTTAGACCAGCTGCATCTTAGTCATGAAACATGTATTCATCTCTCTGTCAAGGTAAGGAAGAGCCCAGACTTGGGTTTGCAGTTTTCCAGGATGCTGCTAACCTACAGTGCACTGCATAACACTCACAAGAGCATCAGTATAGAATGTAAGAGATTGGGCAGTCCAAATAAAACTTCATTTACTATGCTGTGGCTGTGGCTTGTTTGCACATCTGCAAGAGACAGGACAGTCAAATTGTGAGTCCTGCCAGATTACTTTATGATAGTGACTAATGGCCACTTGTTGTAGTGTAAAATAGGGCTTGCATTGGACTGAAAGTAATAAAGTACTGTTAGCTACATTTCTTACCATTTGCTGCATCTTCCTTTCTCTCGGAGTGTAGCCTTACAGCCGCAGGCAATGCAGATGCTTCTGTTTCAAGAACTCCAGAATCAGTAATTGCAACCCCTCCACTGAACAAATGAAATAGAATTTGATAAAAACTGTCTAAAATACAGGCCTCCCTCGCTCCTCAAATGCAACAAAAGCCTGGAGTTATTTAGAGATACAAGCCAACAGAAGAACAAGAGGTTAGGAGTACCTGTGTGGGCTGATTTAAGTACTCTTCCCATCAGCATCCATCTTGTTCCCTCAGGCCCTGCCATTACTCCACAAGATGATGCTTGAGAAATGGTGGGCTGTCCAATGTGTTCTTCAGTAGCAGAGGTGGGCTGAAGATGGGCTTCAAGATAGGATGCATGGAAAAAGGAAAGACAAGAGATGGACGGACATAACTGCTAGGGTGTTTGGCTGTTGTTTACTTTGGGGTATCACATGTTCACTTTGCTAAGCCTTCACTTCTTACCACCTTTACCAGTATCTCTGGGTTCATTCATGTGTACTAAAACTTCCCTGGATCCAAACCCCACACAGTAAGTAAGGACAGGTGAGGGACTCACTGCAGTTCAGCACTAATGCACTGAACTAAGCTAAACCATTATACAGGCATGGAAGGAGGCATCAGCTGTACAAAGTCCAAACAAAGAGCAGCAAGGGCCACACAATGGCAGAATTACAAAAAGTCAAGCAGCAGCAGCATTTTTGAATGCATTGCTAAGTACTCTCAAGCTGGTTGTACCCTGATGGAGAACTTCAGCCTCCTGCTTCCTCTTTCCTTGCTAACTAGCAAAGACAATCATATCTGGTACCTCTCTCAGGAAATATGACTACTAAAGACAGAAATTTTGTCTCTGAGAATTTGAAAGCCTTATAAATAAAATCCACCAAAGTGGAGGAGGACCAATGACACCTCATCCCGAGTGGAAGGAAGAAATTTGAGGATGTCTTAATCATGTAGGTGGAGAATCAATAGAAATGGCCACTTATAGGAAAAAATACAGGACATCTATAAAAAAATCCCCTTGCAAAATTATTTGAAAAATGTAGTCTGCTTACCTCTTTAGTTATCAGGTAGGAGCTTACATGGGTCTAGAAGATCTTTTATTTCTTCCTCAGACTTCGTCTAGTTTCCATCTACCCTTTTATAAACTTAGGAAACAAAGTCTTAATCAGATTTTTAGTAGGAAATTTTTCTCTTTTTTCCACCATATGCTGCAAAGAGTATTAAACGTTCTCTTTATCTATACATTTGATGGTAATCTAGAAACCAACGGGCTATGAATTGTTGATTAAAGAAACAGATTGAGTACTTACCTCTTCCATATTTGCTGGTAATTTTGTTGATACCTATTGATACCCATTATCAATCTAGTTCCTGGAATATCCTCATACACTTTAAATGAAGAATATAATATTTGAAATTTTGAAAAAATATGTATCTTTGTATTGCATTGTTAAGCAAGATGAAGAAAGAGTGAGGAAAAATACTGGAAACAAAATGGGATCTGACATATTTTAAGTAGTCCAGCAGTGTTTGAGTCTTCCTTATCTCCTTGGAAGCACTCAGAAAAATCATAGTAGATTCCACCCTGAACAAATTTAAACACTGCTTTTAGAATAATAAAAGGTCAAGAGAATAAACATATAGGTGAGTGGAAGAGCAGTGCTAAGTCAAATACATTTGCACAACTACACTCGGTAGACTCTGTGGTAGCAATCACGTACTGTGATTACTTTAAAGCTATTTTGCTCTACATTAGTTTTTTTGTAAGAGATTGTAAATAACACATGATAGAGTTGGAGGTTGCAGGTCATCAGTTATCCACAAGGACTTGTAACATTTTTTAGCTGTTACACCTCAGTCATATCAGCACCACAGATCCATGATGGCAGGTAACAAATAATAGTGCTAGGTAGAAGTGAGGAGAATTAGCATGGGTAACAAGCAGCATAGGCAGGCAGTACAGCAGCCTAAACTTGCTGAGAAGCAGGTGCATTACTCCAAAAATACTTTCATAATACAACTATAATATTGCTGTTGGCTGAGTTAGCTTCCTCAGAGATTGCTAGGAAGTCTATGCACACCTGAGCATTAAAGTAGAATGAAACAAGAGTGGGCAACTCTCACTGTTACAAGGAGAACACTCTATAGATGTATACAAACCAAAGAAAAAGAAATCTTTTCTTTTTGCACAGGCCAATGAGGCTCTGTCTCTTTTACTCTTCCATTACTTTCGACCCCAGCTACTATCTATATCTGTTTTATCAGCAGCAGAAATTTGTTAATGACTGGTATAACCACCAAAGAAGTACTGATGTCACATTATGTCTCCTCAGCAGACCAATTATCCCAAGACTTAAGTGTTCATTGCTGTTGTTGATAATTTGAAAGTCACAATCAGAAGTCTTATCAGGCAAAATGTTTTAGCTATAACAAGTCTATTTGTGGATGTAATATTTGCTGACTTTACCAGAACTTTCTTATTTCATATTGATGCTACTTACAGAAAAAGACATGCAGATCAGAAAAACCAAAAGTAACTTCATTATACATGCTGCAAAGCAAAGCTTGCTGTCTCCATTTAAGGCTCAGAGAGCAGGATTTTCTCTCCCATGGGGAGGAGTAAAAAAAAAAAGGGAAAAAGAGAAAAAGATGCTTCACACAAGGTTGGAAGTTAAGACTGTAACAAGTTTAATGGAAAACAACAGGGGAAAGGAAAAGGGAATTAATAAGGTACAAAGGATATTTAAGTATATACAAAACCCAATCCCAGTAGTCCCGAGTGGAAGTGTCCGAGCAGTGCCTCGTGGCCGCTGTGACCGCTGTGACTCGTCACCAGGGACCGCAGTGGTGCCGGGAGCGGATAGTGGTGGATGCTGCCAAGCACGTGGACATAGGCCCAGCCGTCCTGAGATGTGACAGGAAGCAGCCCAGGAAACCAGGAAAAGCCCGCGAAAACCTTGGACCTCCTCACGTTTCTATAGACTGTGGCCAGAAAGAGGAGGGGACAGTACTGATCTCTGACCCCCCAGGGTCCTACAGACACCACCTGTCCTTCCCTTTCAGCCTGGTAACCCTTAAACCATAGCACTTGCAAGTACAGTTATGGTATATACTTACTTTAACTCTGTTTCCTGTGCTGGTTCTATACTTATACTGGGAGAAATGACAGTATATTCTCATGTCACAGAATTGAAGAATCACATCAACTTTACACAGGTTGTCAAAGTTTGCATCTGCATGTACAGCTGGCTTTCCAGGCCTCCCTTCAGCTGCTCTTTAATATTTCCAGTCCTGTATATCACAGGCCAAAAGGGTTTAGCTGTAACCATACCTTCACATGGAATAGCCATTCTTCAGATCCTTTTTGCATGATAGCTGCAGGTTGCTGTTGCTCTTAAGATGGAGGAACTTCACAACAGTAAAAACAACTCTTCCTGTACCAATTTTCTAGTCTTCTTCAAGTCATAACCTTGCCATTTATCAAGCTGACTCAAGCCCCATTTACAAGTTGAGTGGGCCTCTTAGGTGTCCAAAACTTAGGCAAATTTAGTTCCAGCTTGCAAAGAGTTAAAGGGATGCTATTGCACACACCTACAATTTACTTAGCTGATGTTGCCCACCTATAAGAAATCAAAGAAAACAACTAGAAATTAAATGGTAACAAAGCTGAGTCTTCATTTTAATGGAGACCAGAACTGTATGCAGCACAAGACAAAGGCAGCTCCACAAGAAGCTGACTGCAAATTGAGTGTAGGAGAAGAACCTCCTCTGAGGGATGCTCTACCACTAGCTGTCTAAGGCCAGAGGTTAAATTAAGATGTATAGGAGTCTAAAAAACATTTTGAAACTTAGATTCCTGAGAATTGTATCATGCAAATTTAGATTCAGTTCTATAAATAGCTTGGAAACTTGAGTTTATAGCCCTGCTCTAGAATCAACAGGAGTTCAGGCTGCACAAGATCTGCAGGATATTGCTGTTCATTACTGATACTGCTGTTTATTACTGTGAAGATTTTAAAAAATGGAGGAAGGAGAAAGAACGGTATGCTGATCCTTTTGTCACTGAACTGTATCTAAGTATACAACAAGTACGTACGTGTCCCAGTCATATCAAAGTAACTTTGCCAGATGTTAAATGAAAGGAAAATATTGGTAATCAATTATTACTTCTTCTATAAACACATAGCAAGGACTTTTATCTTCAATGAGCTACTGCTGCTATATCTAATTCCTAGCCCTTTTGTAATCTTCTGCAGTATTTGTTCCCAGCAGATATTGCTTGGAAATGCATGCCTTTTCTAAATGGTTCTTATTCAGAGAAAGACAGTAACACAAGACTGAGAATTCAAAATTAGTTCTTCCTTAGTGTGGGTAAACAAACTGGGCATCAACAAAATTATATTCCCATCATAATCTGTCAGCATGTGGGTATGCTATGAAGCGTAATAAAACCATGAGAAATATATAAGTGCAATTCTGCCTAACAGAAGACAAAGACCTATGTGTATGTTTTTGAAAACATACATAGCTACTGAACATTATCAGTAGCTATTACTTTTATTTAAGTTTTTTTCCTGCATTTTTCACAGAATGCGAACAAACAAAAAAACCCCATGTGAAAAATACAAATAAATGTGGAAGAAAAGCTTCAGAAAATATGCTGTCACACCAGGGCTGGAGCAACTGTTTTATTAAAATATTGCACGTTTTTTAGATGGGCTTTAAATATAAGGCAAGAGACTGAGCATCTGTCTAAGCTTGACGTTTCTGTGATCACTTTTAATGAATGTGTGAATTCCTTTGTAGCTCATAAGAAGATGCAACATCTTCCATGCCACAAAGTCCAAAATATTTGCATCTTGTCCAGATATGAATGAAACAGAAAACTTGACATCTGGAATAGAATTATGAAAAAAAAAATATCTGAAAGTTTTAAAGAGATCAGTGTTCCAACTGAACGCAAAATACCCAGAAAGATTTTATCAAATTAAAGCTGATACTGTATTTCTTCTTAAAGGCACACTTATCATTGAGAATTGCAGTTCAGAAGCCTTTGTCCTTTCTTTATGGGCCAGGTACATCAGAACAAAGTCCATCTTCTTTGAAATAATCAAGGCCAGAAAACTAGGTAACACAGTCAGGGCTAACTTCAACTGCCTTTATCAAGGACAGAAATACTATTTTAAGTGGCACAGTCTGTATGTGAGCTTGGTCTCAGTTGCCACAAGGGAGAGAAAAAAAATTAAATCCTACCTGTGCTGAGAGAATGTGTCGCAAACTTAGTCACCGAGGCAAAGAGGTCCTGAGCG
>NW_010163288.1:2137-3424 GCF_000695765.1 Mesitornis unicolor | reverse complement strand
CAGGCACATCAACACTCCCTCCCAACTTAGTTTCCTCCCTTTAAAAATAAGCATTGTATTCTCATTTTCCATAAAGTAACAAGATTTGACATATTGCAAGATATAAATTATACTACCTGTAGTAAGTAACTTTCCATGTCCGCAGTGCAGGTGTTTACAGAAGAGCTAGTTGTTCAAGCTGACATTGCAGTCAGGTGGTCAGTGGCATCCAGAAAGTGACCTATCACGTCTTGTCAGTTATCTACAAGATGTATTTGCACTCGGAGTTCCAATGGCCGTATTGAAGAGGTCTTTTAACTCCATGGGAGCTATGATAGCTGACTAGCTTAAGTGCAGCTCTCTAAAAGTAAGTAGACGAAATAAATCTTACCCCCATCTTTTTCCCCACATATTTTGACAAAAGAATTTTTTAAATGTATCTTTCTTTAGCGTAGAGAGATAGCTACAAGTAAAATGACAACTTTTTTCCTTTCCCCTATCCTGAATCCACCTTTGCTCAGCTACTACTTGTTCCTAATTCAAAATAGCAGACACATTTTTAAAAAAATCTTCAGTTATTTAAAACTTCCGATTGGGAGGTTCCCTCTCATTCCCACAAAATAGCATCTTGTAACTGAGGCGTCTTTTAAAATGTGTAGGTTTTCAGTATTGTATCAGTGCTCTGGTTATAAAGCACTTCATTTTAGCATTCACCGGAGTCTGTATTTACCAACTTTCAAGGATTAGGGTAAGCCCTAATTTTTTTGCTTAGCAAATGACGGATGGGAAAAGAAGGGTCTATTTTGATGCATGTTTGTGTATCTTTACAGTAGATGCCGTCCTTTAGGCCACTGATGCATTACATTCATTTGTTAAATTGTAGCATGTTGGTCGTGGCAGATTCTGCAGTTACTGGTACAAATTCTTTTCACAAAGATTTATTAATGATACCCAGGACATACAGAGGAAAAACAAATTGGAAACAGAATAAGCATAGTTATTTCTATTTTTATCATGCAAGCAAAATCTACCTTGATACAAGTGTTTCTGTAACAAAGTTTATGAAATGGCTTGTTTTCTTCTTGAAGTGTTAATGCACACCATTTACCTTCTCAAGACAGTAGACATCTAATGAAAAACAGGCAAAAGTATTTAAACAGCAATGTTTCTTGCTTTTTCAGTATACACAAGGCTTATTTGATAAAAGTTATTCAGTTATAAAAGAAACCTAGTAAGCTAGCTGTCTGCCAGACATATTTCTGGTTGGTTTTTTTTTCTGGTTTATTTAATTTACTTTATTTAATTATG
>NW_010163288.1:0-2106 GCF_000695765.1 Mesitornis unicolor | reverse complement strand
TAGGGAAAACGAAGCCTGTAAATTTTCAGTAATAATTCAACTGCTGTGCTGGAAGAGTGGAAGACAGGAAGAAAGACTAAAGACACAGAGAAGTATCTAACTGTTTAATTAATCTGAAGAAAAACTACCTATTTGTTTTACCTCTGCATTTTTGTATTTAAAGAACTGAAAATTCAGATGAAAAATGAACTTTTTATGTAAAAAAAAAATAAGTACTCGCATACAGTGAAGACTGGCTTATAAAGTCAGGCATTTTGTGGCTGAAGTTCTGAACCTATACCTTTGTAAAACACTTAAATCTTTTCTTTAAAGGCTTCTAGTCAAGTGTATTTTATTCATATAGAAATGAAGAAAAACTATATAATATATAAAAGCTTTCATAGAGAAGAGAAGCTATCTTAGCGGTGAGGGAATTAAACTGTGACCACTCTATGAAAGTCAGACGAAGAGTGCATTGCACTCTTACAGCATGTTTTACAGAAATCCTTTTATATTCGGGAATTAAAAACATCATAAAATCAGAAAGTATGCCCTTGTATATCCACAATTATTTGTTCAACAACCTGGCTTTCTTCTGATGTCTGAACTTGAAAGCTGATGTGATAAATTTCTGAAATCTTTCTCTACAGAGCAGTATCTCTTCTGTTTTTGTTATTTAAATGATTTCAACAAGCATCCTCTAAAGCCTGGATCACATAAGGTTGTAAATCTGGGGAGAAAACAACCTTTTAATGATGATAGTCAACTGTACCACCTGTTAAATACATCTACTGAGGCTTAGAAGTCAAAGAAGTAATGTAGAATATACACGATTAATATACAGGAATATACAGAAAAGTATACATGGTTTCCTAGAATTATGGTCCTTCAGTAGTCTTTGACTGAATGTACCTTTTTTTTTAATAGGATCTATTTTCATTTTCTACTGAGAGGAGGGCCAGGAGAAAACAAAATCTAGCAGTTTTTTTACTCAGAAAGGCTATGGAACTGAATCTATTTAAGTACCTTTATAAACCTTTGAGGATATTTCAGTTAATAAAATTTCGATACTATTGATTTCCTGTATACGAAAAAAGAAAGCAGCTCTTTAGTCCCAGTCAATAATTTTCTAAATGTCTTCTGAAGAATTTAAAGGTGGCAAAGTAAACCCCTGATAGGGCTTGTTTTCTGAGCCCATATGAAGAAGAACTTAACATGATAAAACATTCGACTTGGATATTTTTTTCTCCTTCATGAAATGCAAGTATTTACAGAAATCATCTGTATAACCTATTAGCCCAAAACTATCAGAAAAAAAGGTAGCAAAGGGGTGTGAAAAACAAGAGCCTATATGACGATAGGTGCAAAATGTGTCTATCTACAAGTGATGTGATCTTGAGCAGAGTAAGACGTTAAATTGAGAATATTAAAGGACGCTGCAAGGTTCTTCGTACTGTATGTAATAGCAGCTCTGACATGGTCTTTAGAAAAGGTCTTGTGTTTTCCCTAAATCATGAAGTTTAAGTGTTAAATAAATATCTCTGATCCAAAACACTACAAAAGTACTTCCCATATAATATATACATGTAGTTTGAATCTTTTGTCCCCATAGGAGGTACAAAAATCCCAAGGTTCTATGACTATTAAACTCAGTTGCTTCATTTCTTTCTGATGACAATCATGGCAGATCTAAGACAAGATTTAAATCTCTCATCTCTTCACACTAGAAAGTAGGAAAAAGTAGACTGCTAGAAAGCCTTTCTTATGTAGTATGAGTTTACGGCTAATACTCAACTTTGATGCCTAGAAGCGGCTAGGAGGCTTTTTTTTCCTCTTATTTCTTAGGAGAAAAAGATGAAAAGAAACAGAACAACCCTCTAAGAACCTGTAAGCCAAAGAATAAAGAGCATGGGGTTGTTTGGGGTTTTTTTCTTCCTGAATTACATAAAAGGAAGTGGACCATTGTGACCTGGCTGCCTGCACTGCTAATAGAAAAGACACCTTCAATAAACCGTAACTCAGAACAAGTTTCCAGTAGACCGTCTGTACATGCAGGTACATACTGGGATAAAACTGGGGAAGGAGTCCCTCAGTGGAGCATTGTTCTAGCCCAATTAGTAGACAGAC
>NW_010163287.1:0-3306 GCF_000695765.1 Mesitornis unicolor | reverse complement strand
GGTGTCGGGCAGCGGAGGTGCGGAGCTGCCGGTGACGGCCGGAATGGCGCTGGGGTCTGACCGGAGGTACCGGGGTGAATGGAGCATGCCGCCAGGCATGTGATAGGAAAGATCATGTGTTATTGTGCAATCCCTTCTGTACTTACCTTTACATTTCTGTCTTTAAATCGTTGTGGACGAGTGCGTTTTTCCGTGGGGCTGGCGACGTTTATTGCCACTATTGTATATTTAATGTGGTTATTATAAAGCACCGAAATAACTTGACAATATGTTACTAAATAGCAAAAATTCAAACCCACGTGTGTACTCCCCTTTATGCTGTAGCTCTCTAAGACAGAGAAGGCACTTGCTGGATCTGGACAATGAAGCGCCACTGGCGATACTTCCATTTTTATTCTGTCAAAATGCACCGTGCCTGTCGTGCAATGCGCAGCGTGGATAATTTGAACGGTAACTGAGCTTCAGCGCAGAAAGTTACTTAAAATGTTTCTGACTGGTACTTCTTGGCACACCCAGAATTTTGGACCTGAAATTACTGAATACTCTCTTATTATTAGAAGGTAACTTAAAGGGAGTGGGAAAGGCGAGAAAAGGCGTCCTTTCCCTAAACTTTCTGTGGAGGTCTCGTGCCCTTGACCCGTAACGTGAGCAAAGGTTTCTGACTTTTATTGACAGAGGATCCTCTTTAAGACCAATTACTGTGTGTCACCTTGCGGATGCAGTGTGGTGTTACGCCTGTGCTCTGGTGAACAGTTTTAAAGAAAGAAGGAGGAATTAAACCGTAGGACAAAGAATTGTTTTTATTAAGGAAGCATTGAGTGGCCAGTGATTGCTGCAGCCCTTCTAGCCTGGGGACTTTGCTAAGTAAAACACAACTTCTGCTCTTGAAAATACACAGCTTAACCAGAACACGCAGGTATGCAAAGGGATGAGAATAAAATAGGCAGTTGGAATTAATTATATGGCACTTTGCAACTGCTGTCTAGATCTGAATGTTAATGTTTTCTAAGAGAGATTCTGTTCAGGGCATGAAGACGGAAGGTGAAGGGTGAAGAGGCAGACACTGGTAGTAACTGGATTGAAGTTAAGGGGATATGTAAGTGTGAGCACGGATTTATGGCGGTAATTACCAGTGATTTCGTTTGTCCTGCAGTGCAACCAAAGTCTGCGGTGTTTTCAAGCATCTGTAAATATTAAAGTAGTTACAAATGTTTTAAAATGTGTTTTTTAAAAAATAAAGTTCTAGATTGGAAAAATGGCACCAAATAGTTGGATATATCTTTTTTAAAAAATGTGCAATCTCAGTGTGCTGTGTTTTCTTTACCCTAACAAAACCCTCCGCTCCACCAGATCTTTTGATGTCGTTGAAAACAACTTTTCTGTATCTAGATCAGTTCATTGGTTTAGGATTTGAAAGATCTTCTCCAGGGAAGTAAGTGTGAAGTTTTGCTGGTGGATGTTGGCACCTGCAGTTGAAATGATCCTCGGAAGTTAAATATTTTCAGCTAAAAATCTAAAAACTTGATGGTGGCTACCAACTTTGCAAGTACGACTTTGTGTGGTGAGGCTGTCCAAAGCAGCAAGGTGGTTCCTTTGCTTCAGGTTTCTGCTCATCGTCTTTCCATCTTTGTCAGAGAGAAAATTAAATTAACAAGGCTGGTCGCTGTCACCTGTGTGGCCTTGAGGCCAGTGGCACTGTCAGCAATGCTATCTTGCTGCTGATCTGAAAACCTGTGCTTTTCTCCTTGTTTTGTAGATCTAGGGGAGGAAGAGCACTGTGTTGTACCCAACAGCAGGTGAGGGGCTCTCGGTGGGGTCAGGGAAACGATTCCTTCTCGTGTGGTTTAACGTTGTTGGGGGTAGTCAACCATGGCTATGTGTTTTTTAGATTTCCATGGCACCTGTTGTCATAGAAGGGTTTATTAACGAGGAAACGTTAACTTGGAGGTTCTGATATCTCTATGCTCTCTAAATTTTATAGATAGGAAAATACATCTGCCTTCTTGTGGAGGACCAGATCTTGTGTGCTTGTAGACTGCTCAGTATTTAAAGGATGCTTAAAGGTAGAGAAAACACACAAAATGGGAGTCTCAGGTAATCTCACTGGACAGGCCCTAGTACTGGTTACTAAGATTGCATTTTTTCATCTTGGGCAGCTTAGGAAAGACTGCAGGTACTTTCCCTGTGTTTTCCTGGATTCACGCTTTGTTGCCTTCTGCTTGCAAAGATTGGTCAAATGGATGTTTAAAAAATGTTTCCATGGCTGTTTTAAAATAGAAAGATTAAATTTAGCAGTGGTTTGGGGGGTTTTTTTTCTAGTATTATGTTAAGAAAATACAAAACTAATTTAAATAAAAAAACCCAACTCGGTTGTGTATGTTGCAAGTATGAAAGAAGTCTGCACAAATAACGTTGTTTTCATATTTCTACTTGTAGCCCAGTGTGGAGGTTGTGTATCTCAGCAGGCTGCACCTGCAAGCTGTGAGTTCACAGAAGTTTTGTGGTTTGAGTGCGTATAGGAGAAATAACTTAAAATCAGAATGAGCTCTTGGCGCTTGTTGTAAACTGTGTGGCAAACGTCTCCACGTAGTCACAGTGACACCAGTGGGTCCTTGTCTGCTGTAATGGCACTGAAAATAACTGGACTACAAAGAAGACTTCTGTTCTCTTGACTCCTTAGAAATTACTTCCAGGTTTGTTTGTTTTCTGAGTTTCACCCCTGTTTTTAATCCTTTTTGTGTACGTGATCACAGGATGTGGCAGGGTGTGGAGTGTAAGGAATGTGTGGAGCAAAAATGGTGCAGCTGGGGTGGGAAAACCTCCAGAAACATTTACCCAGTGGGCTGGGGCAGAAAATTTATACGTACAAAGCTTTTCTTCGAGCCTTTATTTGATTGGTATAACTGCAAAATTGACAAGTTGATAGAGTTGGGAAAAGATGCGAAGCGACAACTTCAAAAATCAGGCTGAGGGCGTAACCAAGGATGGCTGTGCATTCCCAACATGTGTCCTTGACCATGACACTCGTCATTTCAACAAGGAAGCTCTGAGTGGATGTGTTAAGGCTTGAAATTAAAGCCAGGGAATTGGGAATATTGCTTTTGAAACAATCCTCTTCAGTTTGCTCTGTTGTTATGAAGGAAAATGGTGCGTATGAATTTGGATGAACAGGTGAAAAGATCCTGGTTAGTCCTGCACTGAGCTTTTCAATTAAAATGCAAGGATTTGCCAGATGTCCTCTTTAAAACATAATAGGATATCTGAGCAGAAGGGGTGCAGAACGGAGTAGAGAAATGCACTTTTACA
>NW_010163286.1:0-986 GCF_000695765.1 Mesitornis unicolor | reverse complement strand
AAAGTTGCATGATTTTCTTTACTTTTTTTTAATTCTTTCTCTTTTTATTACTCTATCCTACCTAAATTTAGGACATTTTTGAAAGAATCCCACCCGTGATCCTGTCTGAAATTGGAACTGGGCCTTAAATGTGCTGTTGTTAAATCTACCAAATCTTTATGATATTCACTTCATTGTTACGCTGTAATAAACTTGCTGGTTATTTCTGGATGTACAGGTACTTACTCAAAGGCAGAAAATCAGTGTTATTATGTGAGTGTGCATTTTCACCCTCTTTTTTTTGGTTGCGACAAGAAGCAGCAAATTCTCATCTCTCACCTGCGTCTCAGCTGTCAAAACTTCCCACTTTTTGCCATTTCCATGATTCCTTCCTAAGTACTGAAAATGCTGAAGGACGAGTGACAGCTGTCAAAATTTATCGTTCACTGCGTACAAAGAAAAGTAATGATAGAAAATGCTTATTCGAGGAAGGTACCTCTCATAAATTGGGGCTTCCTTTTATCAAACCACAAAGACAAGAATTTCTGCCAGGAAGTAGTTTCCCTCCCTAACCCCAGGTTTCCTAGAAGCAGTTCTTTTATTTTGGAGGACAAGATAATAGGATGGGTAGTATTATGTTGCCAACAGTAAATGCTGACTAAGAGAACTTTTCAGATGTTACATCGTGGTTCTGGGCTTATTTTCTAAGGTGTTCTCTCTCTTGGCACTGGAATTTTACCCCATAAATCTTGATTATTGCAACTCAGAATAAAGGTAAAGCAAGCTGGAAGATGAGCCAGCTAAGAGTGTTTCAAGTCTTACATGATAAAGCTGCAAATCATGGATCTCTTAGGGGATTAAAAAAGGACCTGAGCATCTTTATTAAATGAATGTCTTAACAAATTCTGGTTTTGGCAGTGAGTTCTGATGTGGGTGCTCGGAGAAGACACATTTATGATAGTGAAGGAGTATTGCGTATATTATAGTTACCTCGTGCTGATGTACCT
>NW_010163285.1:0-21531 GCF_000695765.1 Mesitornis unicolor | reverse complement strand
GGGTGCGGCGGGAGCCCGCCGCCGCTCCCTCCCCCACTCGCACGTGTGTCCCCGCGTCCTCTGCCCGCTGGATTGCTGCGGCCAGGGTACAGTGAAACTCCTCGAGAACACGGACAGTTCTGCCCGGCACCTTGGGCGAATCTGGTTGCTTTTTTATTGTCCCTTACGTAAAAAGTGCTTCATACCCAGATAAGGACATGTGTGCTAGGTGTACCTAAACTCTGGCAAATACAGTGCCGGCCGAAGTTTGCTGGGTAGCGGCAGAAAGGGATAGGGTCACTGGGTGGCACAGGAATTCCTGTAGGAAGATTTTTGGTTTGAGACTTCAGTAATGCCTTTGAAAGTGTAAGGGTGGAAAACAACATAGTTAGCAGTAAGGAGGTGAAGCTGCATAACCAAGGTATAGCAAGCTAGATGATGTGTTTGTTGCATCTCTAGCAGTATCTTCTTGTTTTAGTTGCTGCTTAGTTTGAAAAACTTCAGCTAGTTAACTTCTAGCATGGGATTTTTTTTTTTACTGCTTTAAGGTGATGCTTTAAAAAAATCTCATATGTACTGCAGCTGCACTTCTAAACATAAGCATGAACGTGCTGCAGTTGTCACTGACATTCAGTGAGGTATCTGCATGTGTGGGTATGCTAATAACACCAGGTATGGGCTTACTACAGGAGCTCCAGAGTGGATTTGATGCATAGCTTCTCTTTCCTATAAGTCATCTCTTTAGGGAATCAATAGTGTAGAATAGTTCTTCTCTAACCTCATAAAGATGACCATTTGATAAGCTAATATAGTTCTGTAGCTGTCTGGAATTTCTTTTAACCGACTAATTGTGCTCCATGAAGGAAGGTTTGACGTTTAGCTGAAGGTCTTTAATAATAAGTATTAGCTGTTGGCTTCTGTTGTGTAAGGCTTTTTTCCCTTGTCTTGTGAGGTCTTAAGACTTTCTGTAAGCACAGACTCGTTGGATATGTAAGTAGACTTGTAGACTTTTAGATCTGGGGGTTAACTTCTGTTCACCTTTCTGCTCATCCTTTTCTGAAGGCATCATGTGTAATCACAAACACTCATAAGCTTTTCCAGTTGCCTACATTTACTACCGATTCAACTGTGCTGACTCAAGTACTGCAACCATTTGCATGTAACATGCAACTCTTTTGTGGGGTTTGGGTGTTTTAAGTACTGTTAGGGTCTTTGGTAACCTTTTACATGTGTTAAAAATAGTTGAAACCATATTAAAGGTGATAGTGAGTGTGTGTACTTAAGTGTGTGTGGTGGGTGCTGAAGAGGAGTCTTGAACTCCAGAGAGGTCCTATCTGGAGTAAGTGGCTTGAGAAAGAAAATAGTTTCCTCCATATGCGATAACATAAGCAACATCTGAACTGAGCTGAAACTGGACCCTGACACTGCTTTCTCAGATGGCAGGCTAATTGAAGTTGCAATGCAGAAACTGAACTTCATGGTGTCTGACCTTCCTTCCCTACTGCTGACTGTCTTCTTCCAAGTCTCAGCTGTTCCAATGTGTCCCTTTGTTTACACCTACACTACTTGTTCTACCTCAGAACAAAACACTGTGGTATTCTTTCCCCTTGTGGAAAGTCCTTCAGTCCTTCTGCTACATGTAGCTTTTGCATTGTATCAAGTGTGGTGAGTCATTGGGTTGTACCTAATGGTTGGGTTTTGGAGGGCAGCGAACAAGCAGTTTGCAGTACACGAGTTACGTGATCTAAACTAGTTTAAATTGCTCTCTGTCACTTGTCCAATTAGTGGTATTCAAGCACAAGAGAAGTCGGGCCTGTTAGACTTGGAGCAAGACATCCAGAAGTAGAGGGAGGTTGAAGGGGGAATCTGAAACCAAAATAATGGTGGAGCAGTTGAGGAATATAGAAACTCTTCAGTGGGTGAGACCTTGGATAGCTCTTCTCAGTGCCAAGAGGAAAAAACAGTGACAGGAGGAGAAAGGAATGTAGAACGGTAGTTCTCAGAACAGTTACCTGTTTTGTCTTCCATATGCTTTAGTTCTTAATAAAGGCATTGTGGGGAAATTGCGTGTCTGTGGTATGTAGCACTTCAGAGAGATGTTTTGTTTCTTGAAGACTTTGTTAAAGTGAAGGTCAATTAGTAAGTCATCTTGGTTGTCATTGAGACTTAAAACCAAGGGTCTTACCAAAACACAGAACAAAACTTGACAACATAACCCCAGGTCACTCCAGTAAGTGTATGAAAACAGACTTCTCTTTTTCCTGGAGCAAGCTGGCTTGTATTGTAACTTGAGCAGGTAGCTAGTGCCGCAGCACCATATATGCAACATGCCTGCCAACTTAAGTGGCATATTCTGGGTGCTGATAGTGCTCTAAGAGAAGGGGTATTCAATGACAGTCACAAAACATAACTTTAAGTTAGATATGGGTTGTTCTTTTTGTTTTGGGTTTGTTCTTTTGTTGTTTTTTTGTCTGTTTGTCATCCCCCCCCCCCCCCAATACTAAGTAGCTTCACAGTGCCTTTGCTAATGGACAGTTCAAATGAAGGTAGTCAGAACTTTGGGTAGGTTTTTATTTGTGGGGGGTTTTGGTTGGTTGTTTTTGTGTTTAAAAGAACTGCTGAGTGGTGCCTCTGATTCCCAAAGGCAGTTAGAGTCAGTCTAACTGGCTGGAGCTGAGGGGAGGTTCTCCTCTATGGATATCTGTGAAGCCAAACGACTGTTTCTTTGCAAATCAACTGAACTGTTAACTGTAGGAGCTTCTGGAAGTCTCTTAAAATTCAATAAACCTATTTGATCTTACATATTATATATATTTTTTTTCCAAAGGGAAAGGGGCTTTGTTGTGTGATGATAATAATGTGAAATAAAAGCCGTGACCCTTCCCTTTCCTCTCATGGCTAAGGTGCAGGAAAAACTAAAAGAATGAGGTTTCTCTGAACTTCTTTTTTTAAAAAGTCGACAGCAAGTGTGTAGATTGGTGTAGCACTGGATTAGCAGAGTTTACCTGCCAAGGGAGGTGGGGGGAGGACAAACTGTGTTTTCTGTACAACCCCAAAACTATGCACTTTCAGTAGTCTCCTGCTTCCTTCTAGAGTGTAAAGCTACTCTCCTAGTCTTCAGAGCTGCCAAGCCCAAGGGTTTTGCAGACTGAGGCACTCCTCTGTTTAATATTTTATTTAATCTTTCTGCCAAATCCTTGCTGTCACAGACTTGTTAGGGTAGGCAGACTTGTCTAGTTCATCCTGCAAAATCATGTAGGGAGGATGCAGTAAAATCAGTAGCACACAGTGGAACCAGAAGTGCGAGTCCTCTTTACCATAATCATGGATCACTGAAAGCATGAAAATAACCATGCCCTTGGTTGGTTGATTGTGTTGTAGATATTCTCCAACTTAGGATACAAAAAACCCCACACTAATCTTTTTCTCAAAGACAAGAAATGTGGTATTATTTCAGTTTAAAGTGTATGCAGCATTTATTTCAAAGTAAAAATGTCTAATTAGTAATTAACAAGTGGGGGAACTGTATTAAATAATGTGACAGCTCAACAATTTTTACATACTTGTGGAAAAATTGAATGCTGAGCTAGGTCCACTTCTGGTGCTTACACAGGATTTACTCTTTACATATTTGAGTAGTGAATTCTGAGGGAATTATGGAATTAAGATCACTTCATAGATTGAAGCTGAGATGGTGTATCTCTTGGGTGACTGGAGGTATAAGAAGCCTTTGTTTACAGTTTAGTACTGGCTATTTACTGGTTTGTCCACAAGATAATAATTTGTGTGGTATCGATCTGAAGTATTAAGTTGATGCTAGTCTGCCTGTTAGCTTCCTTGGAGAGATTTGTTTGTATGACCAGTAATATTCTGTATTATCCAACATAGTTAAGACTCTTCAGGTCAACAATAAGTATCACTTAAAATACTATACCCCCCCTTTTTTTTTTTTAAAGGACTCTTTCATATTTTTAGATAACCATCAATCTCTGATGCTTCTTGGGATGCTTAGCTTAAATACAACGTGTGTGTACTGCTCACCTTAACACTTGCAATGTAGACCCCCACTATAGCAGATTAGATAATCTTGGCTCTTGTGAGGCTGTGTTGACAGAAGCATCAAAGCTCCATTGCTCATGGTGACTTTATAGATAATATCATTGCTAAAACACATGCCTTGTTACAGTGACTGAGTCTGCGTAGTACAAGCAGCCTGAACTTCAGTTGCACTGCAAATAACTTAATGGATGTGACTTGTGGTGAACTTTACTAGCTGGGCATGTTGGTTTTTCTAATGTGCCTTTTAAAGAAATAAGCTGATCTTTGCCTCCTCAAAGAAAAGAGTATTTATGAAAGCAGTCACAAGAGCAAAAAATCAGAGATGCTGGCAGTTCCTCAAAATGGAGGGGCTTGATGACTCAAACCAGTTGCTTACACAGGATGAAGCAATAACAGCCTGCTTCGTAAGCTTTATCCCCTAAATGGGGCAGGTACAGTCACAGCCAGTTGGCTCTGGCTAGGTCAGCTTCCTAATCTTTCAGGGAAAGAACCAAGCTTACCATAAATGAGTTCTTTCCTTCTCCACTTCCCCCAGTCAAGATATTGGAAGTTACACCAAAGCATGGACATAGCTAAATCTGGCAGTAAAGTGACTTTGTTCTGTTACAAATGGTGAAATGGGTGAATGCTGCTGGAGATCCTGTGAAACAGAGAGCAAATTAATACTTAATGAGAAAATACTTTCATGAGAATAATTCCTGCTTTATTGATAAGATCTTTATTTGGAAACGTAAAATCACCCAAATCCCACTTAAATGTCTTGTCTTGTGTGGTTGATAGTGATTCCAACTTCAGTCTTGAAGAGCTGTCTGCTGCAGAAATGTAAACTGTAAGGAGTTGCTAATTTGCTATTAATGTCTTTTTGTTTTGCTTAAGAGAAACTGATCTGGGATCAATGAAGTAGAGTGTATAGTCCTCAAATAAAACCACGTGTTGCAGTTATAACTGATTCTGCCTTGGCTCTTCTGTACCTCTGATTTTTGTTTTTTTAGTGAATGGGAGACTTGGGACAGCACATGCACATTCACCTGAGATAGGATTACTTGGTCCCTTTGTGGTTGGTATTGGTACAAGTTGTGTAGTTTTTTTTTCTTCTCCCAAAGCCCTAATCTATGCAGTTTGAAAATAAGTGAACTTGTAGGTAAACTTGTTTGCCTCAGGTAGGCATTCTGCTAAATTTTCTTGTTCCAGTGTGTTTAATGCAGCCTCTGTTTTGATGCAGATGTTCTTGTTTGGCACCTGTAAGGGTGGGGTTTTTGAAAGTGTTTAAGCATATGGGGTATTCTGCAGAAGTAAGCTTCAAGTGTTGGTGTGGCATAGGGTGGAAACTTTAAAAATCCTAAAATAGAGCATTTTGTTTCAAGTGTAAAATTGGGTTCTACTAAAGAAAACTGAACTGAAAGGTGGCTGCTGTTCTGAAAGTACGAACTAACCAAATACTCAAATGATGTGCAAAGTTGGGTGCCTGGACAAAGAAGAGCAGGTGGCTTGGATGGGGAAGGGAGCACATGACTCTTGAAACTCACCCTGCCTGCGTTTTGTCCCAGCGTACGCTAACGGAATCTGGGTAACGCTTCACATTGCAGGGCTGTGCTATCAGCACACTGCACCTGCCCTGTGCTTGTTTTCAGCGGTGTGTAGGCATCTGTCAGTAGACTGGCCTTGGAAAGATCGTTCCTTTACAGAACCCAGTAGGTCTGAGTTTTAGGCCACCCTGTGAGTGTAAATGTTAATATTTGCTTCCCCTTCCTACTCTCAGGTCCAGGGCATATCAGCTGGAACAGAGATCAGATATCCAGACCTTGTAAGAACACTAAGTATAGCAATCTAAATGAAATAGGATTCCACAAAAATAACTGCTCTCTCAGGCATGAATGTTAACAGTGCTTGTACAGGTTTAGAATAATAGTAAAGAGTTTTTGGTAGAAACCCTTTGTGAAGGCTTTCACAGTCTTCTCTTAACTAACTTTTCACATACAGGAAAACATTTCCATGCTGTCACTCCACCTAGTATGTCAAACTGGCGAGTTTTTTAGTTGGCTTGCACTTGGTGCTGATCTGGAAGATGATGCTGTCAGGAGTCACTTAACGAAATGTTTTAAAACAATTCTGAGTAATAATGTAGCTCAAATTAGGGAATGTAAACATGTTATTCGTATTATAAGCAAGAGAGAAAACAAGCTGGTAAAGTGTCTTTGTCTTGCACAAGGCATATGATGAAGAGTGCGTTTGAACTCTGGAGGTGTTAACACCTCCATATGACGTACTTGTGTGGTACAGACTTTCTAGTGGATTTCCTACAGTTGTGTTCTGTTCGTGTATGTAAACCACACACATCCTAGAGCTCTTAGCTCTGTTCAGCAGTGAGGTTTCATGTATGTGTGACTGCTCAGAAAATACTTGAATGGATTTTTTTGTAGCTTTAGTCTGTTGGCAATTTGCAAACAGCTGTTAATTCTTAACGTTTCCTGCTAAGCTACACTAATGTGACTGACACCTGGGATGACACTTGTCTTGCCAAATTCTACCAGTTGTATGCAGTGGGTATCTGAGGCTCCATAGTCTCCTTTGTAGGTGAGAGAAATAAGTACATGTAGAGTATGACTTCACATCTGCTTAGACATGAGATGATTGTGGAGACTCAGGAGCTACTTATCCTGGTAAGATCTCTATTGAGTGCTGTTGCCGGTGACAGTCTCAAATACAGGCAGATACATGTACCCACCTAACACCTCTTTGACTCTCAAGAGGGGAAGCATGCATTGGACACAGGACAAACTGAAAGTAGTGTTTCTGTTATACTGAGTGACAGGTAAGTGTGGCCCTGTGCTGCAGCTGACTCTATGGGCAAACCACTGAATGTTTCCTGGTGAGGCACTTGCTTTCTTTCAGGTATAGACTTAAGACTTGGGGTTATTCCAGTCGATTTGACTAACCTTGTTCTTCCCTTCCTCAAAACAGTTCCTCTCAAAATTCAGACCTTGCTAGGAATTTTTTTTCAACAGAGCTGTTCAACCTCCAGTTTAACCAGGGTGGTGTGACCGCTGGATTTTGATGTGATGGGATACAGCAGTCTAATCAAAGAGGACTCTTCAGGAAACAGTTTATCTCAATTTCTACCAAAAATAAATGATCGATATTAATTTGAACATATGTTCTAAACTTACTACTGAGAATCTTAATTCTGTGAGCATAATTATTTCAAAACTTTAAGCAATACTATAGAATTTGAAGGTTTTAATCAGTCTGTTTTGTATCTTCAGTGTTCTGTGATAGCTGATTTGGACAGGGAAAGTTAACACCACCTTCATCTTGAGAGAGAAGACTTGTGGGCTTAGTAGGCACACTGCACTCCGCGGTTACTTGAGTTACGGAGTTGCAGACATTTGCTTAATGGCAGGGGGAAAGAGACCTTCCTTCTGTGCGTGGTGAGTGTGGTATGTTTGAAAAGAGCTGACTTGAGTGCATGTACACAGGAGGCTTCTACGTATGATGAGTGCTACAGAAAGAAAAGGTCTCAAAATAGATCATCTATGATATAGATCATGTAGACAGGAGTGGTTGGATGCGATGATCTCGGAGGTCTTTTCCAACCGAGCGATTCTGTGATCTCTATTCTTGCCTGTCTTTACAGCTCTTGGGCAAAGTGGTGCATGGGAACAGATCATGGGCTGAGTAAGCACATCTGTGATCTAATTGAGAGTGAGATAGCTGACTTTGAGACCTTTAAGTTGAGATCAGTGTTGAAAGGAGCACTGGCAGTGTCTACTGGTGGCCACCTCAGTGTACTTAAGGGACTAAGGGGAACGCTTTAAGAACCAAGACAGTACCAAAGACCTGCAAGCTTCTGGTTATTGTGTTAAGAGTAATTTTTGAACTAAATAGCTAACCTGAACTTTCAGTTGTCTGGCTTCAAGTGTGCCACATCTCACATGAACAGTGAGCTGCAGAGTGTACACAGCTAAGAAACTGGTTTCTTAGCTTATGTCTAGAATACTGTGATACCTGACTAGTAAAAGAATTATACTGTGCTTGGGACTCAATCCACTGGTTGCATGAAATTCAACCACTGCGTAAGTTGCTGTAGAGGCTGCTGTTAAAAACGTAGAAGCTTATATTTTTGAAAGCTTTGTTCAGTAGTGTAGCTTAAAATATGCTGAAGTGTTCATGTGTGGTGGCTGGCTGGGTGAAACGTCAAGCTGAAAAGTCGAGATGCCGTACATAGCTGCTGCATGTAGCCATGGGGCTGTTTCTGCTTAGTCATTTTTGTTGATACTGTTTTGCTTTTGGATTGCTGGAAGTCTCTTGGCTTATATAAAGGCAGTTTTAGTGAGTGTGGGAATATCAGTAGCTTGGTGTAAACTAAACACTGAAACTGGAAGCACAGTTTATGGAACTGTGTGTGTTGGCTCAAGTTTAAGTCAATGGTAACTCAGTTCTGCTCTAGGAAGAGGTGAACTGCTAAAGGAGCATTCTGTTTTGTTGGCAGATTGTGTGGGAGACTGGGCACTGGATCTTCAAGTCTGTTCTGGACTTTAAGAGCTCTGTTGGATTAGGGGCCTGTAGTCTTACTCATGTCCCAAAACGGGCATTGGTTCAGGACTGGGTTTAAAGGAACTGAATGTCTGATATCCAGGCGGCCACAGGAGTCTGTTTCCAGTGTGTTGCTGCTGGCAGCTGCCCAGGCTTGTGCTGCTTTGGCTGTCAGCTGCTGCTCGAGCTGCAAAGGCCTCTACCTGAACCCGCTTCTACAGTGAACGTAAGATTTATATTTTCCTTTGTGAAGAAAAACGTATATTAGATTTAACTATTAGAAATGCAGACAATAGTGGCAGAAATACTAAACCATAGAGTGTAATATATAGTAGTGGCAAGTAAATTGCACTTACTTAGGAATGGACATGATGGAAATATGTTAATATACTCGTTTACATTTAAGAAGTGCAGCATATCTTTAGTTAAACAAGAAATTCCAAAGGAAAACTAAGTGCTGAAAAAATACTGTGGAGGGATCTAGTTTTTTGTAGGTGTCTGACTTCTCTGCTTTTCTAGGACTTGTAGGCTAGCTCTTCAACAGGGCTTTGTAGGGGGCCTACACCAAGGGCTTGTTCCCCCTCCCTGGCTGGAGGTGGGAATCAAATCTTTTGCTTTATGAAGCATACTTGCCATCCATGTGTTTGTCTAGGAAAACTGCTGTCCAGGCTGCAAGTGGTTAACTGCTGTAGTTGGTAGGAAAGGACAGCCACAGAGAACAGGTGTCTCCTGTTCTTGAGAGCAGTGTCGGTGTCACCAGCAGCTCGGGTTGGGGGGCAGCAGTCCCTCTGCCTAGCAGCTGACTCACGCCTGTAAGCACAGTGCATGTGCGTGCTCTCTGCTTGCTGTAGTGGCACTGCTATACATTCAGGAGTTTTGGTGCATGGATTTCCCTACTGTGAGAGCATCATTTCATGAAGAGCTAGGTGATAATACGAGTTAACTTTTCTGATGTTCTGCGTTGGCTGTATCCAGGGGGGAAAACCCAAAACCAGTCAAACCCCAGACTTCAGTGTTTGTAAGTTTTAATGAGCAGCAGCTCATTTAATGGTAAAGCGGCCAAGGATGATGTTTTTCATGTCCCTGTGCAAAACTTTCCTGAGATTTCGCTTTTTGTCTGCCAACCAGCCAGTAGTTGATGTTCAGTTCAGCATAAATAATCTGGATGGAAAAGTTAATATTAACTTGCCTATGGAAATTCTGCGTACCTTTAGTGGAGAAGATGCCTGAGCTTATATCTGTTATCTTACCTCAAGCTGAAGTATTTGTGCAAGCAGTAGCTATTTGAGCTATGTTTCAGTGTTGCTACAGTGGAAGGCAAATGAGAACCTTTTACAAGCAGAGATGGACGCCATCTCCTGCAAAAGAAGTAACATCATAATTTGCTTTATAGGCAACATCCACTAAGCAAATTTCTTTAACTACTGTGACTGAACACACAGTCAATGGCTGTCCCCTTCGTACACTTTACAGATTTTTCTGCATTACCGGAGTTGGCATCCAGCAATCTTACTCCTCCTCACAAGACCTTTTGCAATATACTTCTGCAAGGTCTTGTGTATGAGTCAGAGTATAAGAGCTGGCTTTCATTGGGAACAAGAGCATGAAAAACGTTTCAAAGGACTTAAGGATAAAAGAAGTTATTTGGAAGCTGAGACAAATTTAAAAAGAAATGGAAATAGCACAAATCAAGAAGTAAAGAAAATGTGCACAGTGAACTCAGAATAGTGTGATACATTTGGAGAGACGAGCATGCTGAGTTCTCTACTCTTAACTTCTAGCAGCCTTGTTTGCAGTCTTATCACTGGGAAGTGATAACTAGAAACAATAAGGAAGATAAATGTGAGCAGCTTGAGTTACAGCCATGTACACAGAACTTGGTATAAACCGTTTTCTCATTATGGAAATGCAGAAATGAGGAAACTTATGTTCTAGAGGCTTAAATGCAGGTTTGAACATCTTGTGGTGAGATACTAAAATCTAATATTTGCACTCTTTCTGCTGACTTCTGTAGTTGTTATGCTGGATAGTCTGTATTTCAATAATACAGTATCTGGACGGATGGCTTAAGTGTCCTGAGCAGAAGTCGCTTTTAAAAAAGAAAATAAAATCCTGCATGAACAAGGAGGTTATATTAAGCTATTAACGTGGTATAACTTGTAATAGCTGATACCAGGGAATCAGGGACCGGTGAATTCCTCACTTTGTGAGACACTTACCTTGTCTGTCTGCCCCTTTCTCTTAAAATTAAATGGAACTGTTACTCAGGCTCATGCAGCTGTCCCCACAATAGATGCCAGAGGGTGAAAATTGGTCTGCCTAGTGGAGGTGTGGCCATGCTATGGCTTTTGGTTTTGAACCCTGCATCTTGGTTAAATAGCCTGTGATCCTGCCTTTTGTTTCAGGCCTTGTCTTGAGAAAACATCATATGGTTCAATACCCAAGTCTTTGTCCTGCAGCTTGGAGAGTGAATGGTTGACCTCATCTGTTGACTGAACCCCTGCTGAGTAGCTTCTAAGAAAAACCCTTCCAATACATTTCTTGGGATTCTAGCATTGAGTCATCTATGTGGATAAGTGTGACTCAGAATTGCCAATGGCTGAGGTTGCTAGTCCTGCTATCTACCTCTTCAGCACCTTCATCCTTCGTGTGAGCCGAGCACTTTCTTTTCCCCGTGTGGACTCAGACTCTTGTGCATAGGGCTTGAATTGGTGGTTCTTGCGTTTTTTTTAAACCATGCTTAAGTTAGGTTCTTAACTGGCTAACAGTGACTGTGAGCCTATAGGCAAATCAGTTGGGACTTAATGGTAGCCTTTTCTCTATTAGAGTAGGTTCTTACTTGAAGTCCTTTGCAGGGCCTTATAAGGACCTCTGAACTTAAGTCTGTAATGCCTAGAAATCAAAACAAAATTTGGTTTATAAAGAGGGAATATGTAGACTAACTGTACTGTGGAATGTAACGATGAGGGTTGTATGATGTCTGACAGGATTTAAAGTAAGTGCAGCAGTAGTTGTAAAACAAACAAAAATTCCCTAATTTAGTCTGGAAATTACTGACCACTTGAAGGAATAACTTTTTCTCCCCTTCCCCTATCCTAAATACCCCAAATCCATCAGGGTTTTGCATGTACTGTTGGAAATGCTAGATGAACAGTTTCAATTTGGCATCAATGTGGCATTTAAATTGGCTTTTGACCTGAAGCTGTCAGTTAAGAGAGGTTCTCTCTCCTCCACCCCAAGTTGAATTTTAGGCAGAGCTCATTTGAGGTGTTTATTTCCAAATCTTAAACTTTTTTCCTGGAGCAGGCTGCAGATAGAAACACCATGGAGTCTACATCTAGGTCTGCTTTCTGCGTAGCTATTTGCAGATAAGCCTTCTATTTGGCAGTAACTATATGAAGTAGCCTATAAACTTCAAATGCTATCTTGCTTATCATTAGTGGATAAAACTGAAATGAAAGGGGAGGGAAAAACCCCCACAAACAACCAAAACCAAATCCTGAAACCTAAACAGTATAAAAGCTTATTACCTATGGTCTCTTCTAGTAGTTTAGAATGTAGTACATCATTACCTCCATAATGCACTGGCACAAGGCTCCAATGTCTTCAGATTATGAAAAGAATCACTGAAGGGAAGTTGGATATTAGGTTCAAATGAAGACATGGTCTTTGTTCTTCTGTAATATTTTCTAGAACTAAAGGTAGACTTCAGTTTAATTTGGCTCCTCGGGGTTCTTATAAAGCAGCATGGCTTCTTTTATTAGTAGAGAATCTGTTTTCTGACTTGCACACACACCTATTGGTATCCAGTTTAGGACACCGTGTGTCACAGTTCTGAGGTATTTTGGCCCCCCTGCTCATGATGTGCTTGGGTAGTTTTGAGAGTCAGACTCGGGCTCTCAGCTCTGGCAGCATGTTGTTGTGTGTGACAGGGAGCTGAGGATACTCACCCAAACTGTAACTCCATCAGTAAGTGCCAGATCACTAAAAGTCATGGGGTTTTTTGATCACGTATAGAGGCATGAGCAAAAACAACAAATGTATATCGGACACCTGAAGTCACTCTTAAATTCTTTTTCCTACACAGAGCTCAACAAAAATCCAGTGGAAGGCTTTTCAGCGGGCTTAATAGATGACAATGATCTTTATCGATGGGAAGTCCTTATTATTGGTCCTCCAGATACATTATAGTAAGTACTGATATTTATACAGAAACTAAAGTGAACTTGGATTTACTAGTTCTAGTTTGATCTGAGTAGAAGTTAACCTGAATCTTCATACTGGCTGAGTTAGGCAATGCTGTTCTGTTAATAGGAAAATACCTGTAAATAGCTGAATTTGCTTTGTAGAAGTTCTAAACTGCTTTGCTCTCCTGGGAAAATGCAACACTGATTCCTTTGTACTCGTGTACAAATGAGAAGAGTAGGCTACACTTGGAGGCAGCTTCTGTTTTCTTATGCATTTAAGTAAGGCAGGTATAATCCACTATTGGCTGTTATTGCTGTGGAGCTCTAGTTTAGCTGATAGTACAATTTTAAACCATTACAACTTCATGCTGGTGACTGTAGGAAAATATTAAAGAGGGATGTCGTTGGGAAGATGGCAGCAGATCATAGAATTAGCCTCAAATCCTGGCAGTTTGCAGTAAGTGAACTTCCTAGTGTGACCTAGAGTACCTCAGTGCTGATCAAATCTGAATTTTTGTCAGACCTTGCACTGTAAGGGCTTGAGAAAGCTTATAACGTTGTCCTAGAGTCTGGGTTTTTTAATTGATATTTGAACACAAAACTGTACAGTTCATAGAGTTCCTTTTTATTCCTGGACTTTAAGGTCACTGTGTTGTTGCAGTGCTGTATAGCTGAAGCACTCTGGCAGATGCAGAGTGGTTTGGTGTCATGTGTTTTATTTAAAACAAAAAAAAATAAAGACCAAAATACCTCTAGCTAATTGAGAGAATGATTTCTCTTTGTCATAGACATATATATGATTGTCTATTCTAGCTCCTAGGAATAGACTCTGTGCCCAGAAGAGGTCAGTTTAAAGTGTAGCTCTTGAAGATGAACTCTTTCGCCTTCATTGAGCTGCTCCAGTGGTAAATTACTGACACAAAAAGCCTAGTGACATTTACCTGAGGTCTGTTCTAGTTCCAACATGAAGTTGCTATATACCTCCTTCTGTAGACTTATGAAAAAGTACTTCAGCACAGTAATCAGATTGCTTTGCTTCTCAAGCTCACTGCATTGGGATTTTCAAGTCTTGCATGAGACAAGTTCTCCAACTTCTGTTGACCTGTTCTGAACAGTCTTGTAGTGACTCCATTATATTCTCATGGCTATTTTATAATGTTGTCAGTAAAGAAATACAGCTTCTCGTTGAACCTCTTATGTGTTGAAAATTGCAATAGCATTTTTCCCCCTTTCAATAAGGTGCTGAGCTTGTTTTGAAGCTTTTCAGATAAGAAGCTTTCTTCTATTTCAATCGTTAGTTGCTGCTTTTCAAGGTAGCATTATACCAAATCCTTCCTCCCCAGGCCATTTTATGATGATAGTAGAACATAATAGTTTAACTTAACCAGGAGGTGCAAAGTCTTCAACCTTTAGTCTCGTTTCTGGTCCTTCTTTATTTATTCCAAGTTTACCAAAAAGTCTTTACTCAGTGCATGACGCTACCGAGAGAGACCCCTTTATTAGGAACACTGTCAAAAAATGGTACTGGTCTCCTTTAATTGACAGCTGTAATTTATTAACTGTTTTCTAATGTGTATCCAATTAAAGAGCTGTATTTTTATGTAGTTGAAGAAAGACAGCCATGTATGTCATACAGCCTAGTGGCTTTAGGATCTGCTGATTTAAGAAGGGAAAGAATTAACTTCACTTTGAAAGAAAGGATTTACCTGGTTTGGGGCTACCAACAGATGTAATCTTAACCCTCCTTTGTCTTGGCTAGTATGGATGGTAAAATTTCCAGTGTTTTTGGTAGTCTTACCTTCCCAGGATCAAGGATTCTCTGGAAACTGCCTGCCTTTTTGAAAACTTGTAGAAAATGAATGCTGTGGTTCAGATCCCCTCAGCTGCTTTTTTTTTAAGAGCCAAGTAACTTTGATCAAGTGCTTTATGGGTTGGGGTCAGGTTTTTTTTTGTTTTGAGACACTTGCTAGAATTGTACATCTTTGGTTAGTGGTGGTAAAACTTCTTATTTTCTCGGAAGGCTTTGTGTGGCTCTTCTTTACAAATACAGGAGGAAAATAGCACTGAACAGCCTTGTTTTTTGACACCAATTCTTTTGTCTGTGTGGCTTCTGGGGAGTAGCTTTTCATACTGCACATCTCGTGCCACCTTCTTTAAAGGTTATGTTCCAGTTTTTGTAATCTCTGCCCTTGTAATTTCAAATTTTGTTACAAACTTCAGTTACAAGAAGTGATGGTAACAGAGCAAATGTTACAGTACTGACATTAGTGAAGTATTCAATCTATAAGGCTTTCCATTTAATATAGGCCATTTTTCAAAGGGAATTATTCCTGGGTATGGCAGCCTAGTTATTTAAAAACAAAACAAACCAAACCCTCCCAGAAAAAACAACAAAACAAACAACAAACTGTTCCCCTAGTTAAATATGGGCCTGTGATGCCACATAAAACCCTGGATGTCTCTTGTTTGTTGTTGTTTTCCAGTTTAGTGGGTAACTGGAATGCAGAACACCTCGCTGCCATGGCTGAGTCCCTTTAGCTCAGTGTTGAAAAGGTGGCAGTGGAAGTCTTCACAAAGTAATGCTGTATACGCAACCATAAAGCTTTCTGTAACTTTTCACTGAGGCTCACTGTTGCAGACTGATACCAAGAAATTAGGACAGAGGTGCTGACCATCTGCTGGCCTGCACTTGGAGTTATTTGCAATATATTTTTTTGCTGTTGATAAATGCTCTGAGAGGAAAAAACGTAAGTTTTAATTCCACATGGTGAATTCCTTGATAGCTTTTTTAATATACATTTTTTGTGTGTGGTTTTCCCCCTCTAGAACAGCATCCTAATTCATCAAAAGATAGTGCTGGGGAGCTGGCAGTATCTTGTGAAAGGATCTTAATCTAGAAGCTCTCTGCATTGTACATGGAAATGATGGTACTGTTAATTACTAACATGATGTTAATCTGTGTGAGGGGTAAACTTAGAACTTTTAATATATCAGTAAGTTCCAGTCTTCAGCTTAAGCTTATAAGAAACTCTACTAAGATATTTTTGATTCCCCAGTGAAGGTGGCGTTTTCAAGGCTCATCTTACTTTTCCAAAAGACTATCCATTGAGGCCACCAAAAATGAAATTCATCACAGAAATCTGGCATCCAAATGGTAAGAAATATCAAAGTTTGAATTTCTTTTTGCAAGAAATAAAATGTGGTTAAGATAAATTGATACGTTTCTGTTCATGTTAGAAATATTAATCTCTGCATTTACTTTGCCATCTTCATAAATTCTGCTGTGGTTATTACTTTTTAGTAGTGCTGCTATGAAAGACTGCTTCTAAAGCCTTTTCGGAGGCTACTGAAAGTATTTTCTTGAGTTCTTGGTAACTCTTCAGGGAAACTTTGTTTTCTTAAGCGTGACACTGTGGTCTGAGGAGAAACTTGACTTCTGTAGCTGCCTTTTGTTACACCTGCAGAGATTTCATCTTGGCAGTTTGAAATAGAAGGCCCGAGGTTGTCTTCCTCTAGTGGAGCATGAAAGGAAGTTACGGCATCTTTTAGTCCCTCCAAAGAAGACTCCTCCTAATGTTTCATTTACTTAAGGACTGCTGGATGTAGAGGGGATGGTAAAATCAAATGGAAGGAGGTTTTTACTTGGAAGGAGGAATGCTGTTCAGTTTCTGAAGTAATTATTTGAGTTGTAGATGTTGAAAGCTGGGAGGAGACCAGCACACTGCTCCCTTCATGAGAGAGAGAGAGAGAGACTATTTTGATGCTGTGTGAGTTTCAGCTCTAGAAGTATCAGAGTACCTGTCAGGCAGCTTCCAATTTCAGCAGCTTAAATCACATTCTAATGTATTGCAGTCATATCCAGCTGATGCTGTTACTGTGGGGAAAAATGCTACTGTCTAGTTTGCTGAACTTAACAGAAAATTCTTCAGTGGAAGCCTATCTAAATGGTCTTGAAAGTTGCAGCATGGTGTTAGAGTGAAGTTCTTCCCTGTATGCCCTCTCTGCCAAAACTCCAGGCATAATAACAGACTTTGGCCAAGCCCAATTTATTGCAGACTGAGTTCTGTAATAGTTAATGACTTTCCTTTCCTGTAAAGTGTCTTCACCAGTGTGTTTTCAGACTAGCCGGAGTGAAGACTAACAGTTCTGTAACTGTGCTGCAGAAGTGCCAGCATGCTGTTCGTTACTGAAATGTGCCTTGTTCTGTTTTGTAGTTGACAAGAATGGCGATGTCTGCATTTCAATTCTTCATGAGCCTGGAGAAGACAAATATGGCTATGAAAAACCTGAGGAACGCTGGCTTCCCATTCACACAGTTGAAACTATAATGATTAGTGTTATTTCTATGCTGGCAGATCCCAATGGTGATTCTCCTGCTAATGTTGATGCAGCGGTAAGATTTTTCTTGGTCTGCCAATTGTCTTCAGTGTAGAAACAAACTTGCAATGGAGTTTTGCTTCTAGTCTGACAAACAGTACAGTCACTTTCGGAAGAACCTTTTCTATCACAGGCTAAGGCTACCTTTTCGTTGGAGAATGCAGTCATGTTATGAAACAGAATTACTGGTTATCCCTGGGAAATGTCTTACAGACAGCAAGGGAAGGATGCTCTTAGATTTCATAGACAGTGGCTTAATTTCTCCTATGCAATAACTCATATATAGTAAATAACTTGTGCACAGAGGTATTTAATGGATAAACTTCAACTCCTTTAGCCTTAAAAAACTGAAGGAAGCTGGCTATAAAATCCTGTGTGGCTATATACTTGTAGCAGTTACAATTGCCATTAAGTTTAGCTGCAGAAGTTAACATACTCTAGAACCTTTTTCGGTTCCTAATAGGTTGTTAGTACAATACAGCAAGATTTTTGTCTTGGAAATGTATATAAGCTGTTAATTGCTGATTTGAATGGAGAGAGAAAATGTGATGGGGTCCCTCAGCACACTTACCTTGTGACTTTTTGCATCCACCTCTCTACAGCAGTCTCCCTGGGTCATGAATTTAAGCAGTAGGTTTGGTTGTGTAGGTGTGAGCTTTGAGGGTGTACTTGAAAGCTTCACTGAGGATCTAGCCTTCAACTCTGGAGGGAGTGTTGTCCCGGACTAGAATGACTGGTTAAGGAGTGAGGACAAGCGGCCTGGTTTATAGTTGAAGACCAAGGTGAATCTGCAGTAAGGATTCTGGAAAGTGAGGTGCAAGTGTTCCATGCAGCACTGGGTTTCTAAAGCATGGCCTGTTCTGTGTGGGTGTATAAACACAGCTCTCAGCTCTCTGAAAGAGCTGTGTTTATAGCAGAATAGCAATTAGACTAATAACTATTAGTTGTGGGGAGGGAAAAAATTCTCAGCTCTGAGGGGAGCAGAGGAACAGACTTCAGGTTCCATTCATCTTGAGATACACCAACATACTTTCTTTTAAATTACTCTAGAATTGCAGTTCAGCAGTGTCTAATGCATGATATTTGCTCACAAAAGAGCAGTTGTAGGTCTTTTGACTGGGATGGTAAGCAAAAGAGAGATGACAATGAGAAGATGCAGAGTTTTCTAGAAGTGTGTTAACCTGCTCTGTCAGGCTAGCTGTAACTTCGTAAAGTGGATGGAAGCTTAATTTCATGAAGCATTTGATCTGTGTTGTAAGTATTTCCAAAAGTGCTTTTGCTGAAACGTCATCGTGGAAGTAGTCTCATGTGGAACAAACTTAATGGGAAGAAAAACAAAGAACCACAAAAAAGCTGTAGTGATGGATTCCCTCACTTAACGTGCTTCTGAGTGCCGGACCTCCCCTTGTGTCACATTACTGGTGGAAACAAATACCCCAGACACATGGATGTTTTCTGCTGGCAAACCTGAGAGCACTGGAAGGAGCAAGTTATTAATGAAATGCTAAAAGTATAATTAGACTTCCTTGGTTTCCAGACTCATGTATGTTGAATGTAGCCTACCTAGCACAGGAGAAAGCTTGTACTCAGCTGTGCTTGTCACCTTCCCAGCAGCTCACAAATCTTTACATCTTTCTGTAGTGTGCCTCACTCTGCCAGCCACTTTGGGAGTGATTTTTTTTTTTCTTTCCCCCTGAGAGTGTTGTTAGAAAACTCAAATTGTTTACCTTAACTGTCGGGAAAAGGTTGAAAATGTCTTAAGGAAACACAGCATTTTCTAGCCCAGCTTGAAAGAGCAAAAACTTAAATCCAGATGTGAATGTGATGACAGTGCTGAGGCATCAACTGGTGTAAACTTTGGATGCTAGTAACTATTTTGCTGACTTGTATTAATTAGAGTAATAGAATTAATAGAATCATAGCATGGTTTGAGTTGGAAGGGACCTTAAAGATCATCCAGTTCCAACCCCCTGCTATTGACAGGGACACCTCCCACCAGCCCAGGCTGCCCAAAGCCCCGTCCAACCTGGCCTTGAACACTTCCAGGGAGGGGACACCCACAGCTTCCCTGGGCAACCTGGGCCAGGGCCTCACCACCCTCACAGTCAAGAATTTCTTTCTAATGTCTCATTTCTAGTTTTAAGTGAGTCTAGAGAGTAAGGTGTTACAGGCAGGTCACAGCACTGCAGAGGCAGGGGATATACCTGCTTCTTAGGAAAATGAAGTATGCATGTTGAAGTACTGTCTCTTGGCATGGGAGAAAAATGAGGGACAGGAGCCTGAATACATATTGAGATGCAAATAGAACAGTTCATGACCTAAAATAAGAGTTTTGGAGAGACTGCTGTCAAATTGGAAACTTGGCTGTTCAATTCTGAACACTTGCTTTGTAGAGCTACAAATATAAAAGAGCTTCAGATTCTTAGTTTTTGTTTCTAGGAGGGCACAAATTAAATACTTTTTTCCCTTGGCCTTAAGCCATCTTGTGTAAGTTGTCCTTTGTCCTCATCCAAGGAAGCAAATACTTGCTGTATTAGTTGCTTAAAAAGAACAAATTAATTAGTAGCCTTATTAGTGCTTTCACTGGAAAGATAAGACCAGCTGGGCTTTCCAGCATACTGGCCAGGTGAGGTGGTGAGTGTTAGGATGTACCAGTTACCTTAATTTTCTTGCACTCATGTGCTACAACCTTCACTCCCAGTAGGAGGTGGAAAGGTGGTGTGTGCTTCAGGTAACTGTGTGGTTGTTTTCTTTTTTTTATTTAATGCCTTCCCCCACCCCTGCAGTAAGAATATATTGCTTATATCAGAAACTATCAACTGTAGAACTTCATCAAATAAGGGGTTCTCTGTGTTTTCCTGCCACTTCCTTGCCAGTACCCAGCACATCAACCTTTGACACAGTGTATGATGCTCCTGTGCTTGTCATGACGCTGACACAAAGAACTTAAAGCTGGCAGTGCTTTTTCCTGTAGGTTTTGGTGATACCATGGTGTGCACATCTCCAGGTTCAGACTTGCCTCTTCCCTATCTTCCTGTTCATCTTTATCTTTCTTCTTCATCTGTGCAGTTCTGAGATCAGATGCCTGTCACAGACCATCCCCATAGGTGTGCTGAGTAGTCTGTTAAGGTCTTCCTCGTGGAGCCAGTATCTTACAGCCGTATCTAACCAGGAGGTGTTTTCTTTCTAAGTACACTGCTGTGCTGCTTCTAAATGCTGTGACTTCTGTATTTCTGTAGTCCTGGCTAGACTGAAAGGGAGTTGAAACTGTCCTAAAAATTGAAGTGTAACTACTGGCTCCACAGTAGCTGTGTACCTTTCTTCATCGCTGCGGTTAAAGACATTTTCTGTAACCCTAACAATAACTTGTGAACTACAGTTTGAGATTGCTGCTACTTTGCAGGCTGAAGTAAATAGGTTTTAGCCTAGACATTTTGAAATACCAGTAGCCACCAGGTTAGTCTTGGAGAATGCCCAAAAATCCAAGGGGAAAAGGCTGTGTCCTCACTGTCTTGTCATCAGCTTGCATAGCAACCCAGAGCAAGCTTTCAGAAGTCCTGAATGTCACAGGTTTTCAGTGACTAGCTCAATGATTGTAAGCAAATCCAGATGTTGTCTAGATGGCTAAAGTCTAAAAACATAAACACCAAGAGTATTCCTAGAACTTGCACGTTGTTATAGGACTGACCTCTGAAAGCTGTCTATTCAATTACAGAAAGAATGGAGAGAAGACAGAAATGGAGAATTTAAAAGAAAAGTTGCCCGCTGTGTAAGAAAAAGCCAAGAAACTGCTTTTGAGTGACACTTATTCAGCAGCTAGTAGCTTCACTTTTTTCAGGGTAAGTATCCTTCTAAAGCCAAGTCAGTTACCTGAGTTGAAGACTTGCTGCCTAAGTGTTGCTAAACTATTTTTTTTTTTTCCTCAAAAGTGAAAAAATCCCAAACCTTTCTTCTCAGCTGCATGGTTCCAGTGAAGTTCTTTGGCTGTTTGCAATAGTGAAGACTAAAAGAATTTTCAAGTGCAGTAACAGTCGCTTCTGCCAAGATTGGGGAACTTCTCTAGTACTCTTGCATTTATGCTGTTCGGAAGTTGAAATTCTCTTTGCCAGTATTCATCCTGCTTTATTAATAGTGCTTAGGGGCACTGGAGCTGTATTAGATGGGAGTAACCATTCTGTCATGTTCATTATTATGAAGAACATTTGTGCGGAGTTTATCTTGCAGGTGTTGGTGCCATGTTGCGTGTAAGTTTTAAATATGACTTCAGTGAGGTTGTTGGGAACTATTCGGAAAGGATTGCTTCAGGTGTCTATGGGAACTCTAGTAGCAAGTGTACTGGCATATCGGAAAAGGATCAAGTTCAGATATTATAGAATCATAGAATGGTTTAGGTTGG
>NW_010163284.1:0-240 GCF_000695765.1 Mesitornis unicolor | reverse complement strand
CCACATTAAACTTTACAACTTGCACCAAAAAAAAACCCAAAACCAAAAAATAGTGGACATCTAAGTGCATTTAGCTGGACGCCAGGGTCTGAAGAACAGGGAGAGATGGGTGAAGGAAACTGCAGAGCACAGCACAAAGGGCAATGGCCAGCACAGACCACTTAATTGCTCCCCAATTAGACCTGTCCCACCCCCAGTTTTTTTAGATCAGACAGCATCAGTCTCAAAGCAGGACTGGGA
>NW_010163283.1:43498-53931 GCF_000695765.1 Mesitornis unicolor | reverse complement strand
AGGGGAGAGGGGAGAGGGGAGAGGGGAGAGGAGCCCTCCCAGTCCTTATTTTGTCTAACCTCCTTTTTGGGGCATCATGGTGCTCAGCTGTGCACTGGATCTAAACCATGACATTGTGCTTTCATTACAGCATGTTTTGAAAGAAGAATTACTTTTTGATTCAATTCATAATAATTCCATATTGTGACAAGAAAACTATCAGCTTAGATCATCAAGAAAGATTGAAAACGTATGGAAAATACTTATAGAACTGCTATAAATAGTGAAAATTAAGGCACATAATTATTTGTGATTCAAATCAACCAGCAGTATGGATGCCAGAAAGCTGAGATTAGATGGATATTTGCTCAGTCTCAGAATACTCCATAAATGTCAGAATACAATAAGGACATCACACTTTTTCTAAAAGGATTCAGTACTGTCCACATAAAAATAAGATATTATATGGATGAACCAATTAGATCAAATCATTGTGACTAGGTTTTTTAAAATAGACAGAAGTGGCATCTCCTGCTGGGAATGTTTTAAATCTGATCAATCACAGGTGGCGTTTAATTGTTTGTTCTCAGTTTCTGCATGCCCAAGTTGTAATACACAAAGTTTCAAAGGGGCAGTCAACGTTGAAGGGCAAACAAATTGACCTGAGATTGGAACAACATAGAAACATTAGCCTTCTGAAAAATAAAGTCAAGATTTTGAAGGTGAGCACTTAAATTAGATAACATTTGTAGAGACTGACATCCTTTGTGCCTTGCTGTCTTCTCCACAAAATGGGTATAATTCAGCCACTCAGTCTGTTAACCATCACCAATAATCTTTGTGATTCATGCTACTATGTGAGTTAGAGTATGTTAAAATTGCTAAGAAAGAGATTAATTATGTTGCTTTTTGGTGATGATAAACAAATACTTAGGACTGCACAGTGAAGAAAGAAGATGAAAGAAATGTTGAATTCATTCAGTGATAGATGCAATAAGGCATAATCACACCTATGCATGGAGTGTGAATTAAAATGGCATTGCCAGACTTCATCATAATCTTAAACTGGAGTGCCTAGGAAGATTATATGTTATTGTGGTAGGTTAACCTGCTGGCTGTCAGCTGTCCATCAAGCCATGCTCTCACTCCCACTCCTGAGTAGGACAGGGGAAACAAAAAGACAAAAAAAGCTCGTGGATTGGGAGGACAGGAAATTAGTCATCAATTACCATCACAGACAAAACAGAGTTGACAGACTTGAGAAGAGTGTTTTATTTATTGCAAATTAAAATTAGAGCAGAATTGTGAGAAAAAAAAACCAAACCCCTAACCTAAAAACTCCTTCCCAATCTCAGCATCATTCCTGACTCTTCTACCTTCCCCTCTGCCTTAGCAGAACAAGGGGGAAGAGAATGGGTGTTATGGTCAGTTCCTAACACTTCATCTTTGCTGCTTCTTTCTCCTCACACTTTCCCTTCACTTTAGTGCAGGGTCCCTTCCATGCAATACAGTCTTCCATTAACTGCTCCAATGTGTGTCTTTCCCATGGGCTGCAGGTCTTCAAGAACTGCTCCAGCATGGATCCTTTTTGCAACATGCAGTCCTCCAGAAACAGACTGCTACAACATTGTTCTCCATAAGTAACAGCTCCTGCTATAAAAGGAGCTGGGTTCCTCTCCACAGGCAGCAGTTCCTGCCAAAGGCCTGCTCCAGCATGGGTTTTCCATGTAGTGCAGGGTGGATATTTGCTCCTCCACAGGCTGCAGAAGAACCTCTGGTCCAGCACCTCTTTCCTGTCCTTCTTCATTGACCTTGGTGTCTGTAGGGTTGTTTCACATTTTTCTCACTCCTCTCTCTCACAACTACTGTGCCAAGTTTTTCACCCTCTCTTGAATATGTTATTATAGAAGTTCCACCAGCTCTGCTGATGGGCTCAGCTTTGGCCAGCAGCTGATCTGTTTTTGAGTAAACTGGAACTGACTCTGTCTGCTGTGGGAGCAGCTCTCTCTTCTCACAGAAGCCACCACTGCAAGCCTCCTCACTAGTAAAATGTTGCCACATAAAACCAGTAAAAATATCCATCAATCAGGTTTTTAAAGTACTTTTTATGAAGACCACATATCCTCAGTTATGATACAGACAGATATCAAAAGATCCTTGGCAATGTCCTTTCTCAAGAAAGGAAACATTTCACAGATGGAATCCTAGAAATGGAAACAACCTCATTTTCTCATGAGCAAACTGCATAGAGTAGGAGGAGAGACATTTGTTGCATTGCATCTGCAGAGTCCCTCAAGACTGAGAAGACATCAGAGAACAGCAATAAAGAGAAGTTAATTTTCAGCCTGATGGTTCTGCCTTCCAGTTTTCGAGGCCAAGTGGCTAAATGCAGTTCTTTTCTATACATGGCTCTACTGTGTTCCTTGAATCTGTGGAAGTATCTATAGGTTACGCTATAGCATCTTTCTCTATTTACTGTTTCCAAATTAAAGGTACCACATCTGTAGCAGTTCTTTTCACTAAGGTTTACTGCATACTACTTAAATTATATTGACTGGAAGATGAGAGCGTGTATGAAGGGCGCTAACATTTTTAATCTATTACAATGTGTGGCCATATAATGCAGTGCGAATCATATAGCTGAATTCCTATGCAGAGTTAGACTTTGTTAACCATTTGGACAGTTTACAGAACACTGTTTATGTAGCTTTCAGTGTAACTAATTGTTAACAGCAGCCTCTAAAAATATATCATACACATCTATTTTTTAAAGTTGTTGAAGGACAACTATGAAAAATAAGTCAGAAATAGAAACACTGTGTGATCATGTGGAGTGTTAAAACCACAGGGGCTTGTTACTGAGGTGGCTTAATTCCAGCAACAATACACACTTTCAAGCTTTTCTGAACACTATATGATGCTATTTAGCACATTTAAATATAGATGTACATTATATTCAACATTAAAAATGCAATACAGATTAAGATAATGCAGAATGAATATTATTAAAACAACTGTTCAGTGTATTTTATTAGTCTCATTAAGTCAGTTATAAGCCCATAAAATTCTCAGGCTTTTTCTAGCACCTGAAGATTTGTCTTATCAGAAAATCAGGGGCCAGGTTACACACCACTGAAGCAAGCTGAAAAATGCCTGTTGACTTTGACAGATTTCATATGAATATTCAAAATACTGATTTAAGGTACCAGAAGTTCAATTCTTTTGAATGACACCAGCATTAATGTTAAGAAATTTTACTTCAGAGAAAGAGTCTATTATTGGATTAGCCTTGAAGAACAGGAATCTTCATGATGTTTTACAGATGAGCATAAATTAGTGGTGTTAATTACAAGGTTTTTTTGCAGAAACATTGAGGATTCCATTAATATGAGTCCATTGCATTAAAAAAATATATTAATATTTCATATCTTAAGGTAGTCCAAGTGGTAAAAATAGCTGTAATAACAGTTCACATAACTGTTAACAATGTCAGTTCCATTTTTGGTGGATGCAGGAAGTGGAGGGAATGGAGTTACACAGAAGAGCTGTGTAACTGCACCTTTTTATTTCTGTCACATGTTGCAGTAACAGTGGAGGAAGGAAGATTGCCATTGCTTCCTTAATACAATTCACCCTACCCTTCACTGTTACTTCCAGTAAACCTATCTTTCTAAGTTCCACAAAACATAACAGGTGCTAGCTATCTGGGGAAAGAAAAGCGTAAAAGAAGGAAGTAATGTATACTTAAAAATAATTATGCTATGGCCCCTAATTGCAACAAATGTGACAAATCTACTTGGGTCTCAGAATTTGTACTAATAAGAGAGGAGGCTGGAAAGCTACTGTGAAGCAGTGTCCTCTATTTTATATAGCTTCTGCTCTTTGTAGATGCTTTTCTGAGGCTTTCCCTCATTGGTGGTGTTCTCTTCAACAACATGTGAACAAGTTATATCCCCCATAGCATCTGGGTGCTTTGCAGTCTTATGTGCATCTGTTTTCACTAAGCTATCTCACCATCTTGCAGGTAGTAAACAAAGTGCAAAAAGCCACTGATTACAGCATCAAAAAGATGGAGAAATTGTACCCTTGAGAGTGGCTGTCCTCATCATTTAGGCTTAGGAGAACCAGCAGGGAAATATGCTTCCAGATGGTTGCCCAAGTACCTTCTACACAGAAAGTGAAGAGAGTAAAGTGGGAGAAGGATCAGCCTCAGACAGAGAAATCATTGGTGGTGGGACAAGCTCACTTCTTGCTATTAGCTGTACACCTAATGCTCACATGGGTCTCCTCTTGTGCTAAACTGTAGGATCCTGGATTTTGGCATTGTTACTGAAACCAGATCAAGGGCAGACCTTGGTTTTCAGGTCAGAGAGGAATGTTTGTGAAGTGCTTAGATCTCCCGAAGCAGGAAGGTATCTGAATTTTTCAGGCTGCAAGTTTCTGAAGATAATTTGGACTGGCAGCTTTTGGAAGTGAGGTAGAGTCCCTCCTGCTGGGGGCAGAATGAGAAAATAATATTTGTGTGAGGTACATTTCAATCCATTTTTATGGCTTAGCCTAGAAAAGATAAATACATCTATATAAATTATAAAGCTCGCGAAAGCCAGAAAAAAGAAAACAAAAAACAAACCAATTCTTCACCTCATTCTTTATGAACTGTTATTGTGCTAGGAAGAGATACCATGCAATAAGCCACAAAGCAATATCAGTTTCATTTCCCCTCTTCCAAATTCTTCCCTCTTTGGCAGTGGAAGTTATTTCTGAACAACAAAATCCATTCTGTGATCTTAATAGCATATGCTTCTATGCCAGCATGATATTATGAAAATTACTTACAGTTTCAGTAGGAGCTGCAAGCATGCAGCACCTCTGAAAATCCATCTGTTTTTTAACCTTTAAAGGAGAAAAAAGTGCCCACTGCTGAGCTATTACAAATCGAATATATTCTTAATTAATTAGAAATCTATTTTCTTTAAAATACAAAATTAGGGACTCTATGTACTATAAAAACACATTCAAATTCACTCAATTTTCATTATGCAAGATCAGCATTATGGGTTAAAAACTCAGTCGTGGGTGGGTTTTGCATCCTGCATTGATAGCCCCCACCTTTTTCATCTGCTAGTCCAAGAAAGAAGCATGAGAGGAGGAAAATTACAAATGTTTTTATTTGAGAGAGAAGTCAAAGACTAAGGTGGCCTATTTATTTTTAGTGGAGAGTGGGTATTGATTACCCCGTCACCTTAGAATATGGTTTAGAGTATAAAGGTTATGAACTGATTTTTTTTAAGTTGTCAGTGAAAGTTTTCCATGCTCCCAGAGAAGATTCAGAGCACCCATGTTACAAGCCTGAACTGGCTCCAGTGTCTGAATTTGATCCTCATTTTCAGCACTCTGACAGACAAATAATAATGTTTTCCTTGAATATATTTTAATAATCTTCTGCAGAGCCAACTGAGCAGAGTCCAGTTTGGACATATAGATCATGAAGTTCTGTAAGTTTAGTGTTGTGATTGAGCTAATATATCCAGTCTTTACATATGCACTAATTTTAATTTCTTTCTATGTTTGGTTAGGTTTTTTAGCATGCCATGCTAATCCACAGCTGGTCAGTTCTCTGCCAAACTATTGTTCCTTTATCTTAACTTGAAGGGTACTCTGGGAATGATATAAAAGCTCACCTTTCATGAAGACTCAAACTTTTGTTTCTTTCTGAGAAGCCAAGAAATCTCAGTCGTGACAGCATTTTTAGTATGATGTCAACATCTCAGAGCAAGTTTCATGTGCGTTGAAGTCAGAGTTCAACAGGAAAAGAATCTGTCACCTGTCCTACTGGCAGTTACAATCTTGATTGGTTTAAGTAGTGTTACACAAAAGTACAATAGCTAATGACTGGCACAGTGGTTTTTATTATAATTATTTCAGACTGATGCGATAAGAAACATTCACAAAACACATAATACTGGAGACATGATAGAATGTTACTGGAGGTAGACTTAATATCGGTGCAAAGATACACTTTTCCTTGGAATTTGTCAATACTAATTTGTCCACATTTATTATGTTATTTTGAGTGAAAATAATTTTTTTTGTTTATTTTCACTGTATGAATTTATATCACTTTACACAGTAAAGTCACATACCATTTAGGAACTGTCATTTTTACCACAGAAAAAAAATTATTTATAACCCAGCTGTTGAAAGCTGACAATTTTAGAATTTTGAAGTCTAAAAAGCCTCTTAGAGAAACAGAGTCATCTTTCACACATTTCAGTCACATTTAGATTGGTAAGGAAATAGAATTCTAACAATATAGAAAGCATAACTTGGAAAACACAGTGAACAGTTACTAATCTTGGTCCAGAGCGTTTCTAGCCTTTATTGCTGGGTAGGCTATAGTGCCACACACAGCATAAAGAAAATAGAAACATATAACAAAATATACTTATCCTCAAAAAGGATCTATCAAATACGTGACTGTAGACTGATAAATACATCAACAGTTTTTCTCTTTTGTATTACATGTCAGTGAAGATGAGAGGCTGGCAGCTCACAACCACTATTTTCAGAAAGTTCTGTCTCTTTGAGTGGACTTTCTCATTGCTCAGAGAAAGATGGTGAGTGGTAAAAATATCAGTAATGATTCTTTAAATTAACTGGCAGAAGCTTTAAATTTACTCCCATAAGCCTAATGTCTTATTCAAACTGATTGTGAGCTGAGGGACATTATACAGAGAACACCATAAGGAACAGAAACGCATATCAAATATGCAATGCAGGATTGTTGTGGATATTCTTATGACAGTTTTAAACATAAAGAGGTGTAAAACTGCACCTAAAATCTCTGGTTTATGAATGCTCTGACAACATGTGCAGCTGTTTAGCTCACCCCATTAGTTTTAGAAACACAAATATATTTTGTGACTCCAAAATGTTTCAAACGTGTTTTTGATAGCTGTAGTTGTATTTGCTTTCTTCACAGAAATAGAAAAGTACCAGTCATGAAAGATATCACAGACATGTAGTGAAAGAACCCTACTCTTAAAGCTCATGGCATAAAATCTATTACAAAAAAAAAAAGACAGTAGGTTAGAGAAAGCAAAATTTTTCTCAATTTACAGAAAAGCAGTCCTCATGCTAAAATTTTATGTTTTACAATCTAAAAAGTAAGGCAAATATCGCTAGCCTGCAAATGACCATGGAAATATAGACTATAATAATTATCCCCTTTATAATTTACACAGATGCAATAATTCTTGACCTTGCATGACAGTTTCAACATCTTTATCAATGATCTGGATGAGGGGATTGAGTGCTCCCTCAGCAAGTTTCCAGATGACACTAAGTTGGGAGGGAGTGTTGATCTGCCTGAGGGTAGGAAGGCTCTGCAGAGGGACATGGATAGGCTGAATCAATGGGCTGAGGCCAACTGTATGAGCTTCTATAAGGCCAAGTGCCGGGTCCTGCACTTCGGTCGCAATAACCCCATGCAGCGCTACAGACTTGGGGACGAGTGGCTGAAAAGCTGCCAGGCAGAAAAGGACCTGGGGGTGTTGGTGGACAGCAGGATGACCATGAGCCAGCAATGTGCCCTTGTGGCCAAGAAGGCAAATGGCATCCTGGGGTGTATCAGAAGGGATGTGGTTAGTAGGTCGAGAGAGGTTATTCTTCCCCTCTACTCTGCCCTGGTGAGACCGCATTTGAAATATTGTGTTCAATTCTGGACCCCTCAGTTCAAGAAGGACAGGGAGTTGCTTGAAAGAGTCCAGCGCAGGGCCACAAGGATGATCGAGGGAGTGGAGCATCTCCCTTACAAGAAGCGGCTGAGGGAGTTGTGTCTCTTTAACTTGGAGAAGAGGAGACTGAGAGGTGACCTCATTAATGTTTATAAATTTGTAAAGGGCGAGTGTCAGGAGGAAGGAGCCAGGCTTTTCTCTCTGATGTCCAATGGGGCAAGGGGCAATGGGTGCAAGCTGAAACATAGGAGGTTCCATGCGAACATGAGGAAAAACTTTTTTACCGTGAAGGTTACAGAACACTGGAACAGGCTGCCCAGGGAGGTTGTGGAGTCTCCTTCTCTGGACACATTCAAAACCAACCTGGACGTGTTCCTGTGTGACCTAGTTTAGGTGATCCTGCTCTGGCAGGGGGATTGGACTAGATGATCTTTCAAGGTCCCTTCCAACTCCTGAGATTCTGTGATTTTGTGATTCTGTGATTTAATTTGATTAGCACTATATATTTAAAAGCAGTAACTCCATGGTAAAGAGAAAATATTCTTCTAGAATTCTACAGTGAAAGCTAATTCTGTCCTGAGCATGACTTTTGACTTAAAATGACATTTAATAATGTCATGTCATCTATATTAGTCTGCTCCCTGCTTTTTCCGTTTTTCGTGTATTAAGACTCAATTCAAGATCTGAATTATTGCCCATTTCACTATAGGTAAGGTAATGATATTGAGAATTATTAGTCTTTGACCAAATGAAGAAAATGTAATGTAGAGATTTACTTTTTAAAAGAAAGAAAAAAAAAATCTTTACCGTATTATAAAATAATAGCCAATAAGCTAAGAAATATTAGAAAAAAACAAATTATCATTGTTTATAACTTGTACAAGTTGAATAAAACAACAGAAAAAAACCCACTTTGGTTATGTCAGCATTAAAAAAAAAGAAAAAGGTTCTTTGCCTCTGCTAAATTTATTATTGCTATCTTGAGTCCTGCTAACAATTCAGCCAAGGGAATATTAGAGTATAGTCTAGCTTCCTGAGGGTTTATCCAGGGCATTGGACACATTTTACATAGTACTCAGAATCCCCCACTGCCATAAATTACTGTTAAAATTCCTTGATATAGTTAGCTTAATATTAAATCAGACATATCTATGAGCTTCAGTTACACCTTTATATTTCATTGTATTAATATCTAAAGTCTAATTATTTCAGACATTTTTAATATTTTTCAAATGACCTTTCAGAGACCCATCTGGTTCTAAGTATGTACAGTTTCAGTGCATGTCTGTTCTTAGCCTTCTTAGCCTGAGTTTAATAAAATTGCCTTAATAAGCTTGTGGGCTACTGTCGATCTGCAAAAATAAGTTCAAGTCAGGCATGTTCCTCCCCCGAGGGTGACACACACCAGATTTAGCTATAAAACAGTGATCCTTGTTGTCACCTCCCAACTGAAAATAGCACAAGCTCTTATCCACCAGATTGCCCCAGTGCAGAACCCTCAAGTTGTTAAAGATAATATGTTTGACTAAGCTCTGAAAAAAATAAGTATTCATACGGTCAATACTAGCCCCCTCAGAAGCAGTAGTTACCCACACCCTTTTTCAGCTTTCAAACCTGACTTTTGTCTTGCACCTTGTCCTGCAGGGGAGATAGATTAAGGTACTGTCATCAAGACTACTAGCACAGAAGTCAGGGTTTAATTTGAGTATACATGACAAATCTGGCCTCAAGTTTTGTTCATGCAACAGCTTGTCTAGCAATACAAACATACCAAACTTTGTTTAATATATTTAATAGTTTCATGTCAGATATTTCAATACTGATTTATCCTATGTCTCGACTACTGAGACTTCGGTATTACAGAATAGGCTAAAGACAGCCAGCAAGTTTAAGTCACTCCTGTTCCATAGCACTGGTTTTATACACACTTAGTCATACGAAACTTTTCTTCCTGTAGGCTGGGGTAGCAGTTCACCAAGCCATAAGAGGCTTCTTTTCAGGCTTTTTTCTTTCCTTGACAGTGAAATATTAAACATATTCTCACTATTTCCTACTGTTATTATTGAGGCTAGCAGAACCATCAGCTTCAGGCTCTGGTTTCAAAACAGTCATGCCTTGACATGATTCATAATTCTTTCTCAGAAAAAAGCTACACTGCTTTCAATATTTTAATTAAAAGCAATAAAAATCAAGTAATTCTTTCTCTTAGCTTCAAACCAATTTTAACAAAACTTTAGTACAAAACCTCAGACCTATTAACTATATGTATCTGGTTTTCTGTGAGGGATTTTGGTTTTGTTTTTTGGTAGTGGGGGGAGGGCTATGGAGATAGCCCTGTAAGAAACTACCTGAAAAGCTTCCTCAGCTTCAATGTCAGACCAATCTCTGACCAGGGCCAAGCCAATCAGCACCTCTGCAAATTCATGTATTAAGGGGGCTGCAGGGCACACTAGCTCTCTCTCTGGTACTGGCCCCAACCAGCACAGCCCCACATGCGGATGGTGCAGCCCTGGCCCTGCCCAGCTGGGCTAGGCTGTCCAGCCTCCACTTAAGCTCAAGCCCCGCTGCAGCTCCAGCCAGAAAGAGAGAGCCGGGAACTCTTCAGAACCATCAGGAGGGACCTGCAGCGGAGAAAGTAGTGGGACCTGAGGAGAACAACTTTTAAAAACACCAGTGTTGGTTGAAGGATAAAAAGAGAGGTTCCCCATGCAACTCATA
>NW_010163283.1:34022-43488 GCF_000695765.1 Mesitornis unicolor | reverse complement strand
TCGGGTCTGCAGCCCATGGAAGTTCACCAGTGGGACAGAGCCACATGAGCAGGTGGTTGCCCCAAAGAAGCCATGACTCCGGGCAGTGTGTGCTGGAGCAGTTCATGTGTGAGGCAACTGTGACTGTGGGCAGACCCAGATTGGAGCTTTGTGGACTTGGGCTGAAACAGTTTTTCTCCTGTGGAAAGGGCGCCACGTGATAGCAGAGGGAGGCTGGGAGGAGCCCTCCCCTATTCCTTGGAAGAGGAAGGAGCGGCAGAGACCGCATGGGATGAACTGACTGCAACCCCCACTCCCATCCCCCTTGTGCCCCTGGGAAGAGTGAGGAGGTGAAGAAACCAGGAACAAAAGCTGAGCCCGAGAAGAAGGGAGGGGTGGGGGAAAGGTGTCTGACTTTAAGATCTGTTTGTATCTCTCATTTTCTACTCTGATGTGGTTGGTAACAAATCAAAATTGTTTTGTTTTTAATCCCTATGATGAGTCTGCCTTTTGCCCATGACCGTTTAAGTGGTGAGAAGCCCTCTCAGTCCTTATTTTGACTAGCCTCCTTTTTTGGGACATTGTGGTGCTCAGTTGCACACTGAGCGTAAACCACAACACTAGGGCTCAGATTTATTGTAGAAAATCTCAGTAATGACTCCTGTTCAATGCAGAATTTTTCATGACTCACTGACCTTTCAGAAAAACCCAAATCTACTGTGATCCTCTTTATAAATTAACATCAAAAACATCAACAGTTCACAAATTTTCCTGGCTTACACAGGAAACAAAAAGAATACTGTTGTTTAGAGGTTTGTTTTGCCTGTAAGCGTATGATTATATTTCAAATTCAAAGCAGAATACTCACTTTGCAAGTTCATGTAGATCAAAATTGACAAAGGATTTTCATGGACTCTCAGGGCGTAGGACTGCAGAACTTTGCATATCAAGTTCACAGGGTGTCACAGCATGACTCATCAGGATTATGTGAGGACAACAGTCTTCCTCAGCTGCTGCAACAGCTCTTTAGAAGTGACAGGCTGACTGAGTCATGAAGGCTGCAGAAACCATAGCCTACTTGAAGGAAGGATGTAATATTTGAAACTAACTGGCAGGGTGAGTTGGGTTTTTTCTTTTTTGTTATGTTTTTGTGGAATGCAGTCTTCTTATATAAGCCAAAGACACTCCACATCTTTATTGTCTTTGGGGCCTTTGACAGGAGAGCCCCTACACTGAACCAGGAAGTCAACTGGAACGCAAACAAAAGCCTATTTTGAACTTTTCTTCCTTGAGTAACACCTGAACATGAAACATTATTTTGAGCTTAAACCATCCAATCATGCAGTACCTTCTACAAGAAAGATCTATTGTATGAAGTTAAGAATAACTTTGACCAAAGGCAATTCCTCTCTGTGTTGCAGCATCATCTAAGTTGAATAAAGTATATTTTAACTGCAAAAGCTAGACAAATTAGTTGAACTAAAACTGAACTGAAAAACTGAAGGACTTCTTCTTTTCTTCAAAAACAGCTGAATGTGAGCTACTATTATGAGGCATTTTTAATCTAAACCAGATATGAATCAAAATAATTCATCATTGCTAGTAAGCCATAACGATTATATGGAAATCTGACATTTTACCCATCCCCACCCTATGTGGAGGACATATCCATAAGGAGACTCTTACCATGTCTACATTATGAAGTAATATGGAGTTATAAATGTGCATCTGTGACCTGAAGAACTAGCACTGAGAACTTGACATTGACATTGCACATGCTTCAAATTATAAAAGTCTACTTCAGACCAGCCTAGATCTGTGAACAGAATGCCCCGTAAAAGTGGGAGTGAACTAAGTACGTGCCTGAAAATCATCTGGCAGTTTAGTTTCACCCAAAGGGAATCAAGGACATGCTCTTCAAATCTGTTTCATAATTTTACTTGAAGTATGGTTTACAGAGGTAGCTGGGATCCTTACTTCTCCCAGTCCTAACTATAATGCTACTGTAAGTGCACCCACTACTCACTAAGGTATGCCAAGTGATCCAGTATTTCAGCTGTTCCCTCTGCTCTCCCTTGGCACATGATCCACCATCCTTTCTACATCATCACCATGCACACTCACTTCTGAAACATGAAGCATCGCAGACCTCAGAAAAGTTGCAAATATTCAGTAAGTGGGAATTGCACCTACCTGAAGTAAACTTGAGTTGAATTTCCTTTAAGAAGAGATGGAGAACAGGGGGGATATAGCAGCTGTATCTTTGACTCTTCTATGTTGGAAACCATGACACTGCTGCTGGCATCTGAGTCTTGAAATCACCCATTGCAACTATTAGTGTCTTCTTTCCTATCTCACCACTCATAGACTATGCTGAAAATAAATGTCTGCATGTGCATTTCTACTCCTTTCATGTGCATAAAATTTGGTTGAGGGAGTTTAGTGTAACCTCTCTTTTCCTCCCTTTTCACTGAAATTTCCTCCTTGCACTCTCAAAGCAGCATTTTAGCTCCTCTGCTTCTCTATGTTACATCTTGGATTGCTGAAGAGAAGTGGAAGTGGTGAGGGAGAGACATATACCAGCACGGCTCCTACAGGACAGCGAGAAACTGGGCTACAGTCTCCTGCTGGCTGTAAGTCCCTGTCAATGGACCTTTCCCTTTCTTAGTGTCTGTTTTCCAGTATGAATTACATACTGCATTTGATATTGCAAAAGAAATAGATGTGGATTTAAATTATTTCTCAGACACGTTAGTATATACTTCACAGCAATAGAGCTAAGAGAAACAATTTGCGAAATGAGGTAGATGAGAATATCATTGTATAGTTAATATTCAGCAGTGTGCTTGTTAAAGCGACGTGAAATAAACTTTGATGACATGCAATTAATTTGCCTACCTACAGGCAGTTAATGCAACAAATAAACTAATTTGGCTCTTATTAGGGCCCTAAAATTACGGTGAGTTTTTAGTTCATTTAATTAATACTTAACAAATAGCCTACAGTTAGATAAATCAAATCACAGCAAAGCAATGCCAACTGGCATTTATTAATCCATTTGCTGATGCTTACTTAACATCTTCCAAGTGATTCTGTTAAATAATCATGGTAAACATAACCATCTCTTCTGGTTTTTCTGTTTTATCAGAAATGTTATTTCCGTGGTCCTACATGAATCCTTCTTTCAATGACATATCTTCCTAACAGAAACTTCTTTGTTCTGCTCTTGTACTTGGCCGCTGCTTGATTTCATACCAGCTTTACAAAGTTAAAGAAATCTTTCAGAATTTTGTAGCAGATATATTTTATATTACTATTTACTGTAAATTCCTAGTGAAATAGGATTTCTGTCACCCAACTTTTTCTAAAGAATATGGAGGTTGCTTTTATTGCATAATTTCCCAGTAAGGAGAAAATACCTCAATTATTAAAAGTTACTTATTTTGTTTTCTGTTCTTAACATCATTTTTCTGTAATGAATTAATACTCAGCCCATACATTTACACTTTGCAATTGAATATCACCTGTTTTTTCACAAACATCACTATTTCTGCAGCATCTTGGTTAGCAAGGCACATTTAGGACCCAGAAATTACATTGCCACAGATTATGAAAATTTACAAGAAGAAACAACTAGTGCCTGTATTACAAAACCTGATTTAACTAAAACAAAAACAACTTTTCTATGTTTATAGCAACCAGGGAAGTAATTTGATCTACTTAAAGTAAAAGCAAATTCAGCATTTCAGCAAGGTTTTATTTTTTTCCTTCCTTAACTGATGTACAGTTTATCTTCACTGAATTGAGAGATGAAAAAAGTGTGTGCTTGACTCAGCACAGATGGAAAACTGAAATATATTCTGTGGATTTCCTTCCTTCAACCTATACCCTGCTGTCAGAAGCAGATTGTTGCATTAAAATGATTCAATAAGGAAATTATGATCTGGATTTTAGGCCACCGTACCCAAGGCACAGAGCAATATCAATGCACAGAAAATTAAGTGTGGGGACACTATGTAGTATATTCAGGCAGGTGTCCATGGGCTGAACATCTAGATCGGTCAAACCCTTATGAATCTGACATTAACATTTGTCACCTGATACCACCAAAGTTCTACAAGTTTCTACAATAAAAAGTCCTGTCAGTTGAAGTAAGAAACTTTGTGGTCTCATAAACTATTTATCATTAATATGGAGAACGGAATCAGGCTTCTTATAATTATTTCTTTCTAAATACATCATGGGATTGAGTAGAGAGTGTTTATTCTGCATGTAACGTGCATATATGTGAATATGTATGTACATCTATTAAACTGTCTCCACAGGAATTCAGGGATTGAGAAATGTGATGGAAAACGCTGGGAACATGATTCAAGAATATACTGTGTCCTAGTTAGGAAAAAATGCACACATGTGTGCACTTACATTCCTCTCTCTTTGTAGCAGGTACATATTTTTTGTTGAACAATGTTTTACCACCTTTCTTGTGATATACTTCATTCATCATAGAATTATTTGGAACCATTTAAACTCTTAGTGAATTACTTTCATAGTTACATGTATACATACAGTTTCAGGTACCTTAAGCCATAATTAAGACTTATTTCTTGAGGCTTGCTTGGTAAGACATGATATTTACAGTAGAAACTTAGGCAGCAGCACTGTAGCTGTTCTACTGAATAGCATTGCTTCAGGGTAAAGATAGATGTTTCCTTTTTCTTCCCTGCATCCCGTTTCCCCCAAATTTGCACTCTTTAAATCTTTATGTACTTTTTTTGGTAGTTTAAATCTAGTATTATGGGAGCAGGGAAGGCTGAATCAATGGGATAAAAAGCTCCACGACCCTCCATTACTAGTATACTGAAAGAGTCCCCTGTTTTAGAATGATGAGTGTTCAAGACAGATATCTGCTCAAATGTGGCAGTAGACATTGAGATGCTAATCAACCCTCTGTTCAGTGTATTCCTGCTCAGCAGAGCTACACCAGCAATCTAGCAGGGACATCTCTGTCACTTTGCACAGACTCTGGGACTGGAGCAGACTGAGGGTGATTCTACCCGGGCACTTTTCTGCAGTGTTTTGTGTCTCTACCTGTTTCTATGCCAGACCCTTACCCAGAAGAGTCATGATACCATTATGTTTTTACAGGGAACAAAGTACAACAGTGATAGGCTATACTAATCCACAGCGTTTTTATTAATGAGTGGTATATTACCTCCAGCAAAACAAAGAATTACTGTATTTTTTGACTGAGTGTATCAAAGATGCTTATACAATGAGAAAATGCAATTTCTAGACTTACCAGTTGGTTTATTTATGTTCTCACTACAGGCAGTGGAAAAACTGGAATCCATTTTAGTGGATGGATTGAAACTAAACACACTTTGAAAATTCTGAAACTTGTTCCCTTCTCTCAGTCACATAACCTCAGGTAAAGATTATAATTCAAATGGCTGGTTGATCATATCCTGTACAGAAGGTACACATGAAGACACACCACCACCACACCTGCCTGTGCATCATTAACACATAGAAAACTATCAGAAGAGAAGACACCCATGAAAAAGAAAGCAGTAATGTCATGTTATTTAAATAATCCTTTTTAGTAGTGTCATGCTTTTTGGCAACAGCAAGAACAACTTTTTAACAGAAAATCTGCAAGCAAAGTAGAAAATCAATATAGCATTCAAGTGCTATTTCATATTTCTATTTCTAAATCATTATTTTAAGGTGTTTGTGTTAGAAATGCTACCTTTCATTTGATAATCCAGTTTTTAGTCATATTAATAAAAACATGTAATGTTGTTCCTCCTTTCTCCCATGCCTAGAGCAATTAGTTATGTTGACACAAATAGGAAAATAATTCACCAATAAGTTGAATTCAGAAAACTCAATATGGATTAATTTCTTCTTTATACATAGTGTAGCATATTGGGTGTGTAAATAGATAATACTTGTCATGCTTAAAGAAATACAGACAATATCAGCATGAAAACGTATAATATTAGTATAACACATCTTTAGTGGCAGACTCGTGTATTTATTTACTTTCTAATTTAATCTGCTGGAATGTCTGTCAGGTAATTTGACATAGGACTACATGGTACATACAAGCTTTAAAAAATACAACATCTTTTTGATAGTGAAGTTTCTAAGCAATTAGAATTGCCTAAACTTCATTTTTCAGATCAAAAAAGAGTTTGAACTATACATCCATTTTCTGTAACTAAACCTCAATTTTTAAGCCTCTCTTTTTTCAGTTCTAGTTATCAGGACAGTGTGAAATACTTGAATAATGACTTTTCATTTATTTTTCCTCTTTTCTCCAGAGAAAATGAAAAAAAAAAAAGTTGAATCCTACAACTGCATCAATAGTGTCAATAATTAGATAAAGTAGGGGGTAAAGGGTGTTTTCTACATATGTGAATTCTTTGTGGTGAATTTTGAACTCCCTTCACAAGTCTGCTTCTGTAAAGCTTTAAACATGTCTTTACACTGGAAAGGTTATTTAGGTTTTTACTTCCAACAGTTTTTGTTACATGGAAGAGGTAACCATGACAACTTTAGTAAATGAAAAAGATTTTATTGTGTTAATTTATTCTAATCATCATACTCAAATGACAGGACCCAATTCTTGCCTTTAGTTTAGAGATGAGCTCCCTTCTGATATGAGCAATAGAAGTCCTTCATCATGAAGAACTGGCAAGATTAGCAAACAGAACTTCAAGGAGATAATTGATTTTCTGACTCTTGGACAGCTACTCCTAATGTCAGCACTTCTAATCATTTGCAACAGAGGAAATTCAGCACTTGAAGTGAGTATGATTTAGATAACAGTACTGTATTTCAAAATGCAATAATGCTGTAAAGACAAATAACCATGGATAGGTGGATCTGATGTTTACATTTTTAGAGCAGCTCTGATGGAGAAAAAGATATGCTGAGAAGGAAGTAAAAGCTATATTTTTGATGTATATAAGGGAGGTGTCGTGCCATAATTCATTGAACAGTTTATCCAGCACTATTTGGTATGCAACAATTTCTGAACGCTTTTAAGTATCTAGGTTTAAGTATGAAATGAAAAGTTGTGACCAAGTGCCACAGTACAATTTTTAACAATTGTTTATGTTAATAAATGGAACTCATTGACAAAGGAAGTACAATTAATGTTGTGAAATATACATGAAATATGTATATATGCTTAAGCATGATCTTACAGAAACATCAATTCTAAAATGTCACTAATGGGATGCATTTATGCTTGCTAGTCTAAAAGAATTTAAATTATATTCTAAGAAGAGATGTGTACATGCATGGTGGGTGTAGAGAATTGCCTACCTGAAGAATTTAGACCCTTGAAATGAAAGAAACAAAAGTTCTATTTGAAGTATTCTGAAACATACCGTTTTTCTCAATTTCTCATGATCGTTATTTCTCAGTTGAAATAGAATTTAGAGAAAAACATCAGAAAAACTTAATCCACAGTGATATTATAGGTATGCTAACAATTCTACCCAGCATAAAAATTAAAAATGTGATTTGCTGTACAGAATGCTTCTAAACAAAATATTTAGCCAAGCTTTTTTAATATTTTGTGTTTGTCATTTATCTGCAAGATGACTGACGATATACTCACACAACACAACTCTTATATTGGCACTGATGGTTGTGATAGTTCTTCACTAGGCAATAGCAGTCTAAAACTGCAGACTTTTGACCCTATATCCCACATATGCAGGGTCTTAAAAGTTTGATAGTCATGCTGAGTGATAGATCATTATCAAGGATAGCAGTCCCTGTGCTAATTGCTATGCACACCAGTAAAAGACTCCTATTTAAATAGAGAACAACAACAACACTATCAGAAGTCAAAATGTATCCTGGAACTGAACTCTGCAACAAACATATTTTCGAAGCAAATCAGGCATACACTTGAATTCTTCTGACTCACTTCTCCACACCTTTCCCTTTATCAGACCACAGGATTATTAGTAAGGATAAGAAGCCACCATCAAGAAATAAAGGACTTGTTAAAGTGGTCTTTGGAAACATTATTTTTCCTCATTTATTTATGTAACCTTGTTGATTCTGGTAAATTGATTTTGGTGACAGAGTAAGACATATTCATTCTCCTTCTCTGCTTCCTGTCTTTCACAGAAACTTCCTTCTTTCTCTGGTAAAGGTCTGTAGTGCAATCACCTGTAAGGATGCAACATGCTACCTTTAGTACAGTTTTCTTGTCATTGTGACAGTAGCTCACTGTAGAAAATTATGTAAAAAACAATAGTAAAAACAAGTATTAACAAGATATTTAAAGATTCAAGGACTGCAGTTTTACCTATAGCATTTCCTACTTTAGGCATCCTTTCTTGATAATCTCACACTTAAAATTAATACTTTTTTCTGCAGAAAATTTTTAATCAAAGCTAGATCAGTTACTTTTATTCATATTCATGATACAAAGTAGCTGTAAAATTGAGTACTTCAAGCAAGAAAGGAGCAATAAACATTGGACATCTCTAAAACTGTCTCATTGCAGGGATGCAAATGGAGAAAGAAACACTCTGTCATTATTTTTTTAGAAATATAAATGTTATTTGTGAACGTTTTCCTGAAAATGTTCCTGTTCAGTTCACAGACTGAAATTGACATACCACAGGTTGGTTGCATTCTTAGGGGAGGCTGAGAAGAATATAGTTAATTACTACTTGTTAAGTGAATGAGGATGAGGAGAAAGAAGCATTACACATTTTCTACCTGTGGTTAATGGAGGCAATTTAGAGAGCCATTGTGAAAGTTCAACAGACTGAACTGACAGCACTTCCAACAATGTTATGTCATCAGAAAGCCAAGCTGGACAGTCAATCAATTATGTGGCAATTTCAAAACAATTTTAAAGGAAAAAGTGGTCCCTTCTCCACCTTACTCCCATATCCTTCCTTTTAAATACAGCACTTGTGAAGAGCAAGCTGAAAGAAGCCAGCAAAGAAAATACAAAAAATAGAAAGGGATGAAGGCAGGATACTATCAGACAGACATCAAATACTGGAACTTTATAAGAAGGAATACATTTTAGAAGAGGAGCAATAAGATGAAAAGTATTAGAGAATAAAATGGATGGAAAAAATGTACCAAGTTTATTTTTAATGGAAACCTGAGTTTTCAACTAAACAAGATTTTAACAAACAAACAAAAAAAATCCACTGTCTGATGACAGTTTAGCTTTCCCAATGCAAAGGCAACTCTATTCAATTGCAAATGTTCCCAGGATACCTTATGGTTGTAATTTATTTTCTCAGAGTCCATGAAACACTCTGTGGGATGACTGCTGTAACAAACTTTCTTTTATCAAATGAAGAGATGATGCTGCTTTAGTATAATTTCAAGAAAGACCTCAGTCCAAAGAATAAAAATGGGAACACATCTACTTGAAAATTCCTTTGAGACATCAAAGCAGCACTTCCAAATCATAACAACCAATTTTCCT